>NC_143041.1:4857082-5157082 GCF_057628025.1 Oncorhynchus mykiss
CCCTCAAAAGGATAAGCCCACCCTACCTGCTTCCTTCCCCTTCGGGGTAAATCCTATGTAACTTTGTCTTAGATAAGTGTACTGTACAATTGTCTCATTTATCTCCCTCCTCTCCTCTAACTATTCCCTAATTCGTTGCTGTAAATGAGAATGTGTTCTCAGTCAACTTACCTGGTAAAATAAAGAAATACAAATTTTAAAGTCCTTAAATTGTATCAAACAATGCCTGGAGTAAAAAATGTTTTTATTTTATTTAACTAGGCAATCAGTTAAGAACAAATTCTTATTTACAATGATGGCCTACCGCGGCCAAACCCTAACCCGGACGATGCTGGCCAATTGTGCGCCGCCCTATGGGACTCCCAATCACGGCCGGTTGTGATACAGCCTGGAATCTAACCAGGGTCTGTAGTGACGCCTCTAGCACTGAGATGCAGTGCCTTAGACCGCTGCGCCACTCGGACGCCCTCAAATTGAATGGGTATTGATGTATTCTAAGGTAACCTCCCAGTCTGCAACAGGTATTTCGGTGTCCAGCTCTTCCTCCCATTTTTGCATTAGTAGGATCTGTGGAGGGTGGATAGACTGAAATGTGTCATAATACCGAGATATCAGTTTGTTTGATCCTGAGCACAGTTTAATGCACCCATCAAACATGGAAGGTTTGCCATTCTCGAATGCAGGTAGTTTTCTTATACTGAAAAAAAAAAAAATATATATATATATATATATACACACACACACATGTAAAGTGTTGAAATAAAAGATCCCAGAAATGTTCCATATGCAGAAAAAGCTTATTTCTCTCAAATGTTGTGCACATATGTGTTTACATCCCTGTTAGTGAGCATTTCTCCTTTGCCAAGAAAATCCATCCACATGACAGGTGTGGCATATCAAGAAGCTGATTAAACAGCATGATCATTACATAGGTGCACCTTGTGCTGGGGACACTCTAAAATGTGCCGTCTAACACAACTCTATGCCACAGATTGAGGGAACAGGCAATTGGCATGCTGACTGCAGGGATGTCCACCAGAGCTGTTGCCAGAGCATTAATTTGTCTACCATAAGCCACCTCCAACAAAAAAAAATAGAATTTGGCAAAACGTGTAACCATGTCAGCCCAGGACCACATCCGGCTTCTTCACCTGTGGGATCGTCTGAGACCAGCCACCCAGAAAGCTGATGATACTGAGGAGTATTCCTGTCTGTAATAAAGCCTTTTTTTTGTAGATAAAAACTCTGATTGGCTGGGCCTGGCTCCGAAGTGGGTGGGCCTATGCCCTCCCAGGCCCACCAATGGCCCTGCCCATCATGTGAAATCCATAAACTAGGGTCTACTGAATTCATTTCATTTGACTTGACTTCCTTCTATCAACTGTGTAACTCCATAAGATCATTGTCCATTCATTTTAGATCAGTGAACACTGCTTAGGTAGGCATTAGGGGAACTAGACTTGGGGTCGAAATGGAATTGGGTCACTATTATATGTCACATGAGGGAGTGCATGGTTTTCTCTGCACAAGTATTCCCTGTCTTTATTTTACAGAATCTCAGCACCAAAGTGCATGTATCGTCTTCCTCTTCACTGTGTGTTTATGGATGGGGGGAAAACATGTGGGCTCTAAATGAGGTTTACATAATACATCCATAAGCACACAGTAACACCTCTAGAAAACCTTTCATAGACTTTTATGTCCACAACAACACTGTGTCTGCTGACTGGCTTGGATTTGTGCCAGCCAACTTGCTTACTTAAATAATACTTCAGAGCTGGCAAAACTGCTACAATTACATGTCAACCAATTTTGTCCTGTTGGTTTTGTCATAAGGCATTTACAAAAAGTTTGCTCACACTTAATCATTACGCCCACATTTGTAAATGTTAGTAACCTAGTTATTCACACATTTATAAACTTTTTTATTTTAACTGATGTATTAATGATTAATAAGATAATAAGATGTTTAATATAGGTCCTTTTATAAACCATTTAGTAATCATTAGTTTATCCCTAATCTAAAGTGAGGGCTTAGCGTTAGTGTTACCGGCACTCATGAGGCCTACCTCCAGAGGTGGTCAGGAATATCGGATCACAATGCGTCTTTTAATCGTCTACACCTGAAAACATTTAGGGCACAATCGGAACGTGGACAAGATCAGGATCAAGGACGAGTGTTAGTATCAGGTGTAAACAGGGATTCTGATTTCTCTGTCCCAGCTTCACCTCAGTGCTGTCCGGCATGTGTGTTTTTATACTTTCCAAGGGCAGTGCTTTTTACAACTGGTTTCTTTTATTATGCAATGTAACAAGGGCAAAGTAATAAAACATATTTGATCATCCTTTTGTGTGTGTTGTTTCTTTCTTTGCTGACATCAATGACTAACAAGGCCCTTGGGATTATGTATCCCATCAGCACACACATGGGGTGCGTTCGTAAATTCACTCTGGCTATCTACTCCGATTTCAGAGTATTCTAGTCTGAGTGTGTCAGAGCGCAAAATAACTGACGAATTTACTAAGGCTAACCCATTGAATAGGGCCGGTGCCACAAGTTCAGAACGCTCAGATCAACCCTACTCCTTGACCAGAGCATCCAGTGTGCGCTATGAACCCCCCGAGAGCAAAACGATCTGAATTAACGAATGGACAATCTGACAATACTCCATTTACAAACACCCAGAGGGCTCTCTGGCACTCCGGATTGTTGTTAAAGGTATATGGGGACTTGACATTGGAGGGCTGTCGTCTTGTATGGGAAAAGTAGTGGTTAAGTGAAATATAGATAGAATATGTATATATATATATATATACAGTGCCTTCGGAAAGTATTCTGACCCCTTCTGACTTTTTCTACATTTTGTAACGTGACAGCCTTATTCTAAAATGTATTAAATAAATGCTTTTACTCATCAGTAACCCATAATAACCAAGCGAAAACAGGTTTTTAGAAATGTTTGCAAATTTATACAAAATAAAAACAGATACCTTATTTGCATAAGTATTCAGACCCTTTGTTATGAGACTCGAAATTGAACTCAGGTGCATCATGTTTCCATTGATCAACTTTGAGATATTTCTACAACTTGATTGGAGTCCACCTGTGGTAAATTCAATTGATAGGACATGATTTGGAAAGGCAAACACCTGTCTATATAAGGTAACACAGTTGACAGTGCATGTTTAGGGCAAAAACAAAGAAATGAGGTTGAAGGAATTGTCTGTAGAGCTCCGAGACAGGATTGTGTCGAGGCACCGATTTCGGGAAGGGTACCAAACAATGTCTGCAGCATTGGAGATCTACCAACAACACAGTGGCCTCCATTATTCTTAAATGGAAGAAGTTTGAAACCACCAAAACTCTTCCTAGAGCTGGTCGCCAGGCCAAACTAAGTAATAGGGAGGTGACCAAGAACCTGATGGTCATTCTGACAGAGCTCTAGAGTTCCTCTGTGGAGATGGAGAACCTTCCAGAAGAACAACCATCTCTGCAGCACTCCACCAATCAGGCCTTTATGGTAGAGTGGCCAGACGGAAGCCACTCATCAGTAACAGGCACATGACAGCCTGCTTGGAGTTTGCCAAAAGGTACCTAAAGACCATGTGGAGCAAGATAATCTGGTCTGATGAAACCAAGATTGAACTCTAGCCTGAATGCCAAGTGTAATGCCTGGAGGAAACCTGGCACCATCCCTACGGTGAAGCATGATGTTTTTCAGCGGCAGGGATTGGGAGTCAGGATCAAGGCAAAGATGAACGGAGCAAAGTACAGATAGATCCTTGATGAAAACCTGCTCCAGAGCTCTCAGGACCTCAGACTGCGACGAAGGTTCACCTTCCAACAGGACAACGACGCTAAGCACACAGCCAAGACAAAGCAGGAGTGGAGGCCGGACCAGCCAGAGGCCGGACTTGAACCCGATCTAACATCACTGGAGAGACCTGAAAATAGCGTGCAGCAACGCTCCCATCTAACCTGACAGAGTTTGAGAGGATCTGCAGAGAAGAATGGGAGTAACTCCTCAAATATAGGTGTGCCAAGCTTGTAGCGTCATTCCCAAGAAGACTCGATTCTGTAATCGCTGCCAAAGGTGCTTCAACAATGTACTGAGTAAAGGGTCTGAATACTTATGTAAATGTTTTATTTTAGTTTATTTTTAATAAATTAGCAAAAATGTCTGAACCTGTTTTTGCCTTGTCATATTGTGTGTAGAGTGGTTATGGGGGGGGGGGGGGGGGGGGACGGGACGATTTAAGGCTGTAATGTAACAAAATGTGGGAAAAGTAATGGGGTCTGAATACTTTCCGAAGGCTCTGAAATATAGTGTTTTTTTTTTTTTATTTAATATTTTCTATATTGTAGAATAATAGTGAATACATCCAACAAATAAATAACACATATGGAACATGTAGTAACCAAAAAAGTGTTAAACAAATCAAACGTTCTTTCTATTTTAGTTTTTTCAAAGTAGCCCTAACCCTTTGCCTTTGACAGCTTTGCACACTCTTGGCATTCTCTTAACCAGCTTCACCTGGAATGCTCTTCCAACAGTCCTGAAGAAGTTCTGACATATGCTGAGCACTTGTTGGATACTTTTCCTTCATTCTGCAGTCCAACTCATCCCAAACAATATCAATTGGGTTGAGGTCAGGTGATTATGGAGGCCAGGTCATCTGATGCAGCACTCCATCACTCTCCATCTTGGTAAAATAGCCCTTACACAGCCTGGAGGTGTGCTGGGTCATTGACCTGTTGAAAAACAAATGATAGTCCCACTAAGTGCAAACCAGATGAGATGGCGTATCGCTGCAGAATGCTGTGGTAGCCATGCTGGTTAAGTCTGCCTTGAAATCTAAATAAATTACAGAAAATGTCACCAGCAAAGCACCATCACACCACCTCCTCCATACTTCACGGTGGGAACTACAAAGACACGGCGGTTGGAACCAAAAATCTCTAATTTGGACTCATCAGACCAAAGGACAGATTTCTACTGGTCTGATTGCTCATGCTACTACTGTTTCTTGGCCCAAGCAAGTTTTTTTCTTCTTATTTGTGTCCTTTAGTAGTGGTTTCTTTGCAGCAATTTGACCATGAAGGCCTGATTCACGAATCCTCTGAACAGTTGATGTTGAGATGTCTGTTACTTGAACTCTGAAGCATTTATTTGGGCTGCAATTTCTAAGGCGGGTAACTCTAATGAAGTCATCCTCTTCTCTGGGTCTTCCTTTCCTGTGGGGGTCCTTATGAGATCCAGTTTCATCATAGTGCTTGATAGTTTTTGCGACTGCACTTTCGAACTTCTTGACATTTTCTGGATTGACTGACCATGTCTTAAAGTATTGATGGACTCTTGTTTCTCTTTGCTTATTTGAGCTGTTCTTGCCATATTATAGACTTATCCATATTTGGTAAAAGACCATCTTCTGTATACCACCCCTACCTTCTCACAACACAACTAATTGGCTCAAACGCATTAAGAAGAAAATGAATTCCACAAATTCACTTTTAACAAGGCACACCTGTTAATTGAAATGAATTCCAGATGACAATATTGTGAAGCTGGTTGAGAGAATGTCAAGAGTGTGCAAAGCTGCCATGAAGGCAAAGGGTGGATTTGTTTAACACTTTTTTGGTTACTACATGATTCCATATGTGTTGTTTCATAGTTTTCATGTCTTCACTATTATTCTGCAATATGGAAAATAGTAAAATAAAGAAAGACTGTTGAATGAGTAGGTGTGTACAAACTTTTGACTGGTACTGACTGTAGAATAGTCTTCTCCCCTTTTTAAAATGCACCCTTCCTTGGATAATTTTGATTGGTGTCTGGTAACACTTAGGCCCCAGATAAAGATAAAGGAACCACACTGGAACCACATAAAGGAACCACATAATTTACGCCGTATGGGAGGTTAATATTCTGATTTTAGCCAACCGGAGGGGAGTTCCCCTGGGCATTCCACTGCACAGTGAGTTCCACATTTAGTTGAACCAGCCAAATCATCCAAACAAATGATTTGTTGAAAGGGTGTCACAAAATAGAAGTACTCTGCACTTAAGAAAACAGTTCTAGTTACTGACACCCTTGAAACTTTTCACAGACACTTATTTGAAGCATATTGATCTGTTTAACAAATTAGTAACTTAACAATTAAAGAACAAATGTTACATTTGAAAGGCTTTAAGTACAGTTCCTTCAGAAAGTATTCACACCCCTTGACATTTTTTTTAGGATTAAATTGTGATGTGTCACTGGCCCACATACAGACTCCATAATGTCAAAGTGCAATAATGTTTTGAGAATTTTTTACAAATTAATAAAAAATTAAAAGCTGAAATCTTGAGTCAATAATTATTCAACCACTTTGTTATGGCAAGCCTATCGAACCTTTATTTTGACAGGGAAGACATAGAGACCTAGGTCTCTTTTACAAATAAGCCCTGTATAATACAATATAAAGTACACATTAAACACTACATACTGTATATTATGTACAGTATGTAGTGTGGTGTCAAGAAAATAACCTCACACTCAACGTCAACAAAACAAAGGAGATGATTGTGGACTTCAGAAAACAGCAAAGGGAGCACCCCCCTATCCACATCGACGGGACAGTAGTGGAGAGGGTAGTAAGTTCCTCGGCGTACACATCACGGACAAGCTGAATTGGTCCACCCACACAGACAGCGTTGTGAAGAAGGCGCAGCAGCGCCTCTTCAACCTCAGGAGGCTGAAGAAATTCTGCTTGTCAACAAAAGCACTCACAAACTTCTCCAGATGCACAATTGAGAGCATCCTGTCGGGCTGTATCACCGCCTGGTACGGCAACTGCTCCGCCCACAACCGTAAGGCTCTCCAGAGGGTAGTGAGGTCTGCACAACGCATCACCGGGGGCAAACTACCTGCCCTCCAGGACACCTACACCACCCGATGTCACAGGAAGGCCATAAAGATCATCAAGGACAACAACCACCCGAGCCACTGGCTGTTCACCCCGCTATCATCCAGAAGGCGAGGTCAGTACAGGTGCATCAAAGCAGGGACAGAGAGACTGAAAAACAGCTTCTATCTCAAGGCCATCAGACTGTTAAACAGCCACCACTAACATTGAGTGGCTGCTGCCAACATACTGACAACTCCAGCCACTTTAATGATGGAAGTTGATGTAAAAATGTATCACTAGCCACTTTAAACAATGCCACTTAATATAATGTTTACATACCCTACATTACTCATCTCATATGTATATGTATATACTGTACACTATATCATCTACTGCATCTTGCCATCTTTATGTAATACATGTATCACTAGCCACTTTAAACTGTGCCACTTTATGTTTATATACCCTACATTACTCATCTAATATGTATATACTGTACTCGATACCATCTACTGCATCTTGCCTATGCCGTTCAGTACCATCACTCATTCATATATCTTTATGTACATATTCTTTATCCCTTTACACTTGTGTGTATAAGGTAGTAGTTGTGGAATTGTTAGGTTAGATTACTCGTTGGTTATTACTGCATTGTCGGAACTAGAAGCACAAGTATTTCGCTATACTCGCATTAACATCTGCTAACCATGTGTATGTGACAAATTATTGGATTTGATTTGATTCAAATACAAACACAAAGCACAAATAAAACATCACAAATCATTCCTCCACAGATAAATTCCCAATCAATACTTTATATGATATCAAACGGCACCAGAACATCAATATTAAACTAATTTTTAATTTTGTTCCAACTGTACACAATAAAGCTAAAAACAGATTCACATAGCTCGGTGAAGACCCTCGAATTAACCAATCGTGTGAACAGGTTAGGCAACTCAGGTGTCTATACTTAAACAGCAAAGTTAGATAAGACGGAAGTTTATCTACAGACCTGCTAAAATCAATAAATGGTTAATTGTGCGTACTTTAACTCAGTCAGTAAAGAAATAAAGGAGATAAAGTCGAGCCTCAAAAATGAATGACGAAAAAGCTGTGACATTGGAGAAACAAGCTAAAAGGTACAGTCAGTACTATTGAAACTGAACTTAAAAAGGTGAACATGTTTCTGAGAGAAGCCTTACTTGGAATAGAGACGAGATCCATGTGAGAAAACACTTACTGGTATTCAGTGGCGACCCATCATTCAGGGCAGGTGGGGCTAAGCTAAACAGGTGAGCCCCACCTGTTTAGCTAAAAAAATAACAATTCATTTAAAAAAAATACATATTTTGCATGTTGTTTTGGCATTAATACATGTCACATATCAGTTTGCAGACAATGTAATTATGGTCGCAAATAAATACGCACACAAACATGGTCTCTCTTTTTGCTTTCTTGAGTAAGGCCGCTCAGCCTAGCTCAGTGGTGGTGGGGCAACCAGCAGAAAACACGGAGCGTAAGGGTTGGTAATGTTCTCTCGTTGTGCTGTGATTGGCTCAGTGTTCTGTCACTCATCGGGACACTACATCACCGCAAAATCTACAGGCAGAGCTCGAAAATTCAAGCCCCTTGGATGCTGCCATAGATTTAAATTAGAAGAACCCATCCAAGAAGGCTCAAGGTCATTGGCCACAGATAAAATGACGTCAAATCACTTTATATCTATTGTACCTTTGGCTGGACTAATCATGTCAACATCATACTTTCAAAATCCTAGCTAGCAAGCTAGACAAGCAGTCATTAGATAAACATTACACATCAAGTTGGAAATCGCAAAATCAACCATGAGTGGTTTGGAAGGAATCAGTGGCTAACTGAGAGAAGTGTTGCAAATCAATCACTAACCTGCTATTCAGTGGAGTGGGTATGTGGTCCAAGTCTGGGTTTAAGGGTCTCTTTTCCAAACTTAAAAGGATAAACATTCACATACAACACCATGGGCCAGAAAAGGTTGAATACATTGGCCAGGCTGTCAATCGAGCATGACTTCTGCCGCGTTCAAAACAACGGCAAACTCACAACTGGGAAATCTCAGTAAATGAGCTCCGACTGGGAAAATACGTTTTGAACGGTCATCCAACTCGGAATTCCAAGTCGGGAACTCTGGCATTTTTCTAGAGCTCCGGCCTGAAGATCACTGACATCATGATTCAACCTTGTTTTTTTTCAGAGTTCCCAGTTGTCTTGAAAGCATCATAAAACCAGAAAATGAGTTTGAAAGTTTGATGACAAAATTTGCCCACAAGATGGACCACCACACCACCTTTCTGTTCAAGTGAGCACAGAACAACAAGGTGAGTCCAAAAATGTCTTGCATGATGCTGCATGAATTATGTAATATGCCGGGGAGATATGAATACTGTAGCTAAGAAAGTAATACTTAGTGTATGTTGTGTGGTAAGCTGTTAGTAGCCCATGTTCCTCACACTAATAATTTGGTCCCTTTCTTAACTTAGCCTACTGTCCTGACTTGGTGGTGCACATGTAGCCTATAGCCTGTTTTAGAGACATGTAATCATTGAATATTGTAAGAGGTTTCATTGTCTGCTTATATGCCCCCTTAACTTATCCTACAGTCCTGACTTGGTGTTCCGGGAAAATACTGTAAGAACAGCCTGTGTTTTGAATTCTGTCGCTGTACATTTCTAAAGTGCTGAATAAATAGTTATATTGACTACGTTCGTCCTAGCTCGCTCATGACCTTGTACCTAGCTGGTGGGGATTCCGGTGGGGTGCCCCCACCCAGGGAGTGGCGGTGCTGGAAACACTAGCTGGAGTAACCCATGGGGAGGGGGTCACACTCGGACAATCATTGTGGCCCTGGTGGCACAAAATAATCAAAAGGTCTGACTGCACAGAGATGCTTCAGAAAATGGTCACAACGGGGGACCAGTGTGTCTGTGTCTCCGGGTAGGGGGGTGTATCTAAGCGCCATCAGCTAGGACTTGACATTGGTTAATGAAATCTCCCCATTCTTGCTCAATGTTGCATGCCTTCTCAAACAGCTACAACTGTATGCATTTGCACATCAAGTCTTCTGTTGAGTTAGGCTCAGGATGGAACAACTGTTGAACATCTGAGCTGGTTGTTGTGTGTGTGTGTGTGGTTGTGTGTGTGTGTGTGTGTGTGTGTGTGTGTGTGTGTGTGTGTGTGTGTGATCTATCAAGATCTATCAAGAATGCCTAGTTCATCTCAGACTATGCTGCCCTCCAGTCCCTTGACTGTTGGCCCTGACTGAGACATGGATCACCCCAGAGAACACTGCTACTCCAGCTGCTTTTTCTTCAGCTGACTACATTTTCTCTCATAGTCTGAGAGCATCTAGTCGTCGCGGAGGTGGTACGTCTACTGATTTCTCCCTCTCTCACCAGTCCATCTCCTCCTTTGAATTCCATGCTGTCACTGTCACTTCTCCACTTAAGATTAACATTATTGTTACCTACTTTACTGACTTTATTGTCCCTTTGGGGACATTTTGTTGCAGTGTCATGTACACGTTTAAAGTGGCGTTTAAATAAAACACATTGACAATACAACTTTCATAACAGTTACATACCGATAAAAAAAGACTAGCCTAAAAAAAGACCCGAGCAGTTCCTGCTGAGGGGTGCCCTATACCTGCGCCCAGAGGGGAGTAATTCAAAGTCCAGGTACAAAATGATTTTGTGAGCCTTTTTGGAGGGCCCTGACCTTAAAGATCTCATCCAGGCCTGTCTGTTTGACTCCAAGTACCTTGCTTGCTGTGGTGCTAATCCTTCTCAGCATGTTTCTCTGGCTGACAGTGGCAATGCCAAACCAACAAACAATACAAAAAGTTAAAATACTGTCAATGAAAGATTTGTAAAACAGAGTCAATATAATACAGTCTACATTAAAAGATCCCAGCTTTTTGAGAAAGTACAGTCTCTGTTGGCTCTTTTTGTAGATCAGGTCTGTACATTTACTGCACTGAAGCTTATTGTCCAACACCCAGGTATTTGTATTCCTCTGCAATCTCTATATTCTGACCTCTGATAGATGTTGCAGAGGCAGGTGTTGCATGCTTATTGAAGTCTATGCACATCTCTTTGGTCTTGTTGGTATTAAGGACCAAGTGTGATTCGTAACACCATTCTACAAAGTTAGTACAACTATTAGTGTACAAGACGTACAGGAGTGGGGTCACAACACATCTCTGAGGAGAGCCTGTGTTGGTGTTGCGTATGTCTGACACGTGGGGACCTACTTTGACCCGCTGCGACCGTTGGCTCAGGAAGTCCAACAGCCACAAAACCAGCCCCCCATCTAAGGAGAAGTACTGAATGTGTCTCTGTGCCAGAATGTAAGGCTGGATTGTGTTGAAGGCAGAAGAAAAGTCAACAAACAATACCCTGACATGGGATTTGGCACCCTCTAGATGTCTGTAGACAGGAGAGAGTAAGAATGGCAGAGGTGTGACCAAGTCATTGTTTTACAAGTCACAAGTAAGTCTCAAGTCTTAGCACTCAAGTCGTCCCAAGTCAAGTCCCAAGTCAAGACAGGCAAGTCCAAGTCAAGTCTCAAGTCAAGACCGTCAAGTATCAAGTCAAGTCTCAAGCCCCTAACTTGAGTTTCGAGTCCTAAACAAGTCATAATGTGCTCTTCACCAAATGTAATACCATTTCATATTTTTAACAAGAGTAATAGTTAGTATATTACATTTATGCAAATCATGGATGCTTTTAAAAATATCTATATATTTATTACTTTCCAAATAAATGTTATATTTCCATGGAAATACATGGGTAGCCATGAGAAAGATCCCCCTCTCGCTCTGTGACAGCGGGAGATGCGTGATAGGCTGGGTCGGGTCGTGTAGGGTGGTTGCTCTCCTGTAGATGAATTAAGCAGTCGTTCTTCATTCATTATCAATGGAGAAAGCTCAAAACTGCGGGGGACAGCAGAGAGGGGGATGGTGGGATTTGTGTGAAGCATAAACACAGAGGTTGAAGCACTTGCCATAATCAGCAGGTTAGGAAGAGTACACAACCATTCTAGGAGGCACTCTACCACAAATGTGCTCATTTGATCTTTTCCAGCTCCAAACAGCGTGTTGGCGAGTCAATCTGCAAGTCTAATCTAGGCAAGCAGTGAGGAGGGCACATAACAATACAGGCTCCAGACATCACAAGCCAGCAAGAAGAAACACATGAAACTAACAAGTTACAGGGTTTCTCCCGCTCCAAGAGCCGACAGTAGGTTGGCCAGAGGTTGACCACATTGTGGTCTGAGAACGCCTTGGGTATTGTCCCATAGCACAAATCAAGAGTCCTATTTTTCCTAGTGTGACATTTCACATACTGGTGGTATGTGTGCAGGACTTTGTGCGAAGTACAGTTGTTAAAATCCCCTAAAATACATTGGGTGCGTCGGGGGAGATGGATGCCAGTTTCTGTGACAGATTATAAATAATCTCTGATGCCTTTGTTATATTAGCTTTCAGTTGAATGTACACAACAGTAACAAACAATTGGGGGAACTCACGGGGCAGATAGTAAGGTCACAATGACACAGACAGCAGTTCAATGTTGGGGGTACAGAGTCTCTCTCTTACCAGGATCGATTTACACCACTGGTCCCTGACAAGCAGGCAGACGCCCCCGCCGTGAAGTTTCCCTGTGATGGTCAGATCACGGTCCGCTCTGACCAGAGTGAAGCCGGCCGGCTCCAATTCTCTGTCCGGGACTCTGTCATCCAGCCAAGTCTCAGTAAATGCCAGCAAACAGGCCTCCCGTTATTCGTGTAGGAAGCGCAGATTCGCTGACAGCTCATCCACTTTTCCCCTCAGTGACTGGGCGTTTTTCAGCAAGGTGGTGAGTAAGGGAAGTTTGTTCTTTAATTTTTAAAGTCTTTGTCTGATTCCCCTGCGTTTTACACGTTTGCATTTTGGTTTGTAATCAGACAATCGGAGATGGGCCATTGGGATATCCATCGCGTTCGTGTTTGAGTTGCATTGTAGTAGGAGCTCTGCTGTATTGAATTCCGCTGCCAGCAGCGTTCTCATAATTTAGTCAGTTTGTAGCGGGTATGTACACGATCAACAAGATCAGTCCAACACCACACCACTGTAAATCCATCGTTGACAGATGGCAGATTGTTTGTAAGCTAAGTGTACAAATTAAAACATAAAAGAATGCCACACCAAACGTCACACACACTGCGGGATGCAACAGAGCCGCCCCCCTTTCCTACCGCCCACCAGGAGCCCTTGGAGAGTTCCTAAAGGAGCTTGACACCTTGATAAACTAATTTCTTGACGATTGCTCATCGCTCTCTTGGTGACTTCAAACTCCCGATGTCTGCCTTAGATTAATTTCTTTCCAACTGTCTCTTTCCCCTCTGTGGCTCTTTTGATCTCAACCTTTCTCAATCCCCTCCAACTCACAAGGCAGGCAATATGCTTGACCTCATCTTTACTAGAGGCTGTTCACCTACGAATCTCACTGCTACCCCCCCTCCCCCCCAGGTCTCTGATCACTACCTGGTTCCTTTTCTGTCTCCCTTTCCTCCAAGCTTACCCAGATGGCCATGCTCCGTCGCAATCTTCGCTCTCTCTCTCTCCCACAACTTTCTCCTTTTCTATGCTATCATCTCTCCCTTCTAAATCCTTCTCCCTCCTGTCTCCTGATTCTGCCTCTTTCGACCCTACTCTCCTCCCTTTTCATGTCCTACAGTATGACTCGCGCTGTCCCCTTAACTCCCTTGCTTCTCTGTGGCTGAGTGACTCATTGTGATGTTACAGAACAGGGCTGAGAGAAAATAGAGAGAAACTAAACTTCCGGAGGACCTATCATCCTTTCACTCTGTCCTTTATATCTTCTCTTCCTCTGTATCCCCTTCTAAATCTGTGTTCTACCACTATAAATTCCAAGCTTTTGCCTCTAACCCTCGGAAAGTTTTTTCCTCCCTCCTCCTTTCCTCCTCCCTCTCTGCGGACAATTTTGTCAACCACTTTGAAAAGAAGGTTGACGACATCCACTAGTCATTCACTCAGCCTATTGAGTCCACTGGTCTCACACACACAGAACTACCCTATGCCTTGACCTCTTTCTCCCCTCTTTCTCCAGATGACATCTTGCGACTAGTGAGGTCTGGCCGCGCGACAACATGCCCGCTACACCCCACCCCTCCTTACTTCTCCAGACCATCTCTGGAGACCTTCTCCTATTCCGCAATTCCCTCATCAACTCATCCCTGACCACTGGCTGTGTTCCCTCTTACTTCAAAATGGCCCGAGTTGCTCCCCTCCTCAAGAAACCAACCCTTGACTCATCTGACGTCAAAAACTATAGACCTGTGTCCCTTCTTTCTTTTCTTTCCAAAATACTTGAGTGTGCTGTCGCTGATTATCTCTCGTTATCTCTCTCACAACGATCTTCTTGACCCTAACCAATCAGGCTTCAAGACGGGTCACTCAACTGAGACTGCTTTTCTCTGTGTCACGGAGGATCTTCTGGACCCCTAACCAGTCAGTCTTCAAGACGGGTCACTCAACCCAGACTGCTCAACTCTTCGTCAAGGAGGATCTTCTGGACCCCTAACCAGTCAGGCTTCAAGACGGGTCACTCAACCCAGACTGCTCTTCTCTTTGTCACGGAGGATCTTCTGGACCCCTAACCAGTCAGTTTTCAAGACGGGTCTCTCAACCCAGACTGCTCTTCTCAATGGCACTTTGTGAGCTAGTTTGCTCTGTTCTGTGAAGGGAGTAGTACACAGCGTTGTACGAGATCTTCAATTTCTTGGCAATTTCTCACATGGAATAGCCTTCATTTCTCAGAACAAGAATAGGCTGAAGAAGTTCAGCAGAAAGTTATTTATTTCTGGCCATTTTGAGCCTGTAATCGAACCCACAAATGCTGATGCTCCAGATACTCAACTAGTCTAAAGAAGGCCAGTTTTATTGCTTCTTTAATCAAGACAAGTTTTCAGCTGTGCTAACAAAATTGCAAAATGGTTTTCTAATGATCAATTAGCCTTTTAAATTATAAACTTGGATTAGGTAACACAACGTGCCATTGGAACACAGTAGTGATGGTTGCTAATAATGGGCCTCAGTACGCCTATGTAGATATTCCATTAAAAATCAGCCGTTTCCAGCTACAATAGTCATTTACAACATTAACAATGTCTACACTGTATTTATGATCAATTTGATGTTATTTTAATGGACAAAAATTTGCTTTTCTTTAAAAAACAAGGACATTTCTAAGTGACCCCAAACTTTTTAAATGTAGTGTAGATTGCTGAACGGGTGCACCAATAGACTCTTAAGGATTTAATAGGCCACATTTAGTTATTGTGATATCTGTTAAAATGCTGGGTAATAATTTAACAATGTAATTGCATTCATTTTTGTTTCTAAAGTATGTCATTTTGAGAAGATTTATTTTACATCTCAAAATAGGACGCTGTGTCACTCCCTGACCTTAGAGATCCTTTTTATGTCTCTACTTTGGTTTGGTCAGGGCGTGAGTTGGGGTCGGCATTCTATGTTTTTGTGTTCTGTTTTCTATTTCTGTGTGTTTGGCGGGGTGTGGTTCTCAATGAGAGGCAGCTCTCTATCATTGTCTCTGATTGAGAACCATACTTAGGTAGCCTTTTCCCACCTGTGTCTGTGGGTAGTTATTTTCTGTTTAATGTTTTCTGCGCCTTACAGGACTGTTTCGGTTTAGTTTATTCACGTTTTGTGTTTTAGTGTTCAGTCAAATAAAAATCATGAACATGTACCACGCTGCACTTTGGTCCACACCTTCTTCATACGACGACCGCTACACGCTGTTGTCGATGGCTCGCTCACTCTGGGCAGAAATTGAACCAAACTGATCTCGGAAATCTCAGACCTAGGATAAGAGCACTAGGTTTGTGTATTTTTTTGGCCACTTCGAAAGGGAAGGACATGTTATGGGGGGATAGTGCTCATCAGATGGGGGGATAGTGCTCTTCAGAAAGACAACTCTCCCAACAAATTACGAACTTGGGTAGGCGGGGCCCAAAAATGATCCCCTCGGAAACATGACAGAGGTGGACACAATGCAGACACAGAAAGCTAGGCTAGGCTTTTACAGCTAGGCCACAGCTGGTTGAAAGCTTGTAACACTAACGTCATTGAGCATGCAAACTACTCACTTGCAAAATACTGATTGACTCTCAAAATCAATGAGGGTGTCTCAGGGGGAGTTGGGATATGCAAAAAACAAATGTCCAATTTACACTTGTATAAAATACACTTGTACATGTGTGAAATAAGACAAATACAAGCACCCACCAAATTATTATTATCAGGGGGAGTTCATTATTAGGAGGCCAAGACACGACGCTGGAATAATTGCTGGGATTATTATTAAGGGTTTAATTCCTCGAAAGTGCTGGAACCCTATTGTTATTGTAGGGATTATTATTTATTTTTTTCCAATCTTTGGAAGGTTTAGCTCTTAAATGGTAAGACGTACAGAGACCACACTTGGTGTGATGGTGTAAGTTGGTGGGCTAATACATCTGATAATACATGGTGCAACTTGGCCGAATGGTGGCCCTATAAACAGCATTTGACTTCAAAAGGTCAGCCCCGCCTCCTCATTTGACTGAGTAGGAATTTGGAATGCAGGTTCCTCTCTAGCCAAGGAACAAATGTACCTCTAGGACTGATGATGTCACCATGATGGATCAACTGCCATTTTGAAAATGGTGTACATTTGTGTACAGCATCTATAGACCAAGATCATTACATGTATTGAAGTTGATATCTTAAATGACGTGACTGCTGTACGCTTATGAAGTTGAGTGAGTTCGGACATGACAATTCGTCGTTCTTGGAGGGAATGGAGACCCCTGCTGGCCATGAATCTCAATACTATTCTTATTGGCAGACTCAATAGCCTTGGTTTCTCAAATGACTGCCTTGCCTGGTTCACCAACTACTTCTCAGATAGAGTTCAGTGTGTCAAATCGGAGGGCCTGTTGTCCGGACCTCTGGCAGTCTCTATGGGGGTGCCACAGGGTTCAATTCTTGGGCCGACTCTTTTCTCTGTATATATCAATGATGTCGCTCTTGCTGCGGGCGGTTTTCTGATCCACCTGTACGCAGACGACGCCTTTCTGCATACATCTGGCCCTTCTTTGGACACTGAGTTAACTAACCTCCAGACGAGCTTCAATGCCATACAACTCTCCTTCCGTGGCTTCCAACTGTTCTTAAATACAAGTAAAACTAAATGCATGCTCTTCAACCGATCACTGCCCACACCTGCCTGCCCTTCTAGCATCACTACTCTGGACAGTTCTGATATGTGGACAACTACAAATACCTAGGTGTCTGGTTAGACTGACATTAAGCATCTCCAATCCAAAATTACATCTAGAATCGGCTTCCTATTTCGCAACAAAGAATCCTTCACTCATGCTGCCAAACGTACCCTCATAAAACTGACTATCCTACCGATCCTCGACTTCGGCGATGTCATTTACAAAATAGCCTCCAACACTCTACTCAGCAAATTGGATGCAGTCTATCACAGTGACATCCGTTTTGTCAACAAATCCCCATATACTAACCACCACTCTCGTTGGCTGGCCCTCTCTTCATATTCGTTGCCAAACCCACTGTCTCCAGGTCATCTATAAGTCCTTGCTAGGTAAAGCCCCGCCTTATCTCAGCTCACTGGTCACCATAGCAGCACCCACCTGTAGCACGCGCTCCAGCAGGTATATTTCACTGGTCATCCCCAAAGCCAATTCCTACTTTGGCCGCCTTTCCTTCCAGTTCTCTGCTGCCAATGACTGGAACGAACTGCAAAAATCACTGAAGCTGGAGACAAATATCTCCCTCACTAACTTTAAGCACCAGCTGTCAGAGTAGCTCACAGATCACTGCACCTGTGCATAGCCCATCTGTAAATAGCCCATCCAACTACCTCATCCCCATACTGTTATTTATTTTATATATTTTGCTCCTTTGCTCCTTTGCTCCTTATATATTTTGCTCCTTTGTATCTCTACTTGCACACTCATCTTCTGCACATCTATCACTCCTGTGTTTAATTGCTATATTGTAAGTATCTTGCCACTATGAGCTATTTATTGCCTTACCTCCCTCATCCTACCTCATTTGCACACACTGTATATAGACTTTTTCTATTTTATTATTGACTGTATGTTTTGTTTATTATTATTTTGATGTCTTTACTATTATTCTACAATGTAGAAAATAGTACAAATAAATAAAAACCCTGGAGTGAGTAGGTGTGTCCAAACTCTTGACTGGTACTGTATGTTTGGAATATTTATTTGTTGCTGTCACGTTCTGACCATAGTTCTTTTGTGTTTTCTTTGTTTTAGTGTTGGTCAGGACGTGAGCTGAGTGGGCATTCTATGTTGTGTGTCTAGTTTTCCCGTTTCTATGTTTGGCCTGATATGGTTCTCAATCAGAGGCAGGTGTTAGTCATTGTCTCTGATTGGGAACCATATTTAGGTAGCCTGTTTTTTTTGTTAGATTTTGTGGGTGGTTGTCTTCTGTCTTCGTGTGTCTGCACCAGACAGAACTGTTTAGTTTTTTCACATTTGTTGTTTTGTATTTTGTAGTGTTCACGTTTATCGTCTTTATTAAACATGATGAACACTAACCATGCTGCGTTTTGGTCCTCTCCTTCATCCACAGAAGAAAGCCGTTACAGAACCACCCACCAACCAAGGACCAACCAAGGACCAGGACTAGCGAGGGCCAGTGTGATAACAGGCAGCAGGAGAGGCAGCAATATTTAGAGAAATTGACTTGGGAGGCGATTCTGGACGGCAAAGGACCCTGGACTCAGCGAGGCAGCGAAAGCAGAGAGGCGGCATTATGAGGAGCTAGAGCGGCTGGAAGCACGAGAGGCAGCCCCAAAAATGTATTGGGGGAGGCACACAAGTAATTGGTCAAATCAAATCAAATTTTATTTGTCACATATACATGGTTAGCAGATGTTAATGCGAGTGTAGCGAAATGCTTGTGCTTCTAGTTCCGACAATGCAGTAATAACCAACGAGTAATCTAACTAACAATTCCAAAACTACTACCTTATACACAAGTGTAAAGTGATAAAGAATATGTACATAAAGATATATGAATGAGTGATGGTACAGAACGGCATAGGCAAGATGCAGTAGATGGTATAGAGTACAGTATATACATATGAGATGAGTAATGTAGGGTATGTAAACATTATATTATATATAAACATAAAGTGGCATAGTTTAAAGTGGCGAGTTATACATGTATTACATAAAGATGTAGTAGATGATATAGAGTACAGTATATACGTAGACATACAGTGCCTTGCGAAAGTATTCGGCCCCCTTGAACTTTGCGACCTTTTGCCACATTTCAGGCTTCAAACATAAAGATATAAAACTGTATTTTTTTGTGAAGAATCAACAACAAGTGGGACACAATCATGAAGTGGAACGACATTTATTGGATATTTCACACTTTTTAACAAATCAAAAACTGAAAAGTTGGGCGTGCAAAATTATTCTGCCACCTTAAGTTAATACTTTGTAGCGCCACCTTTTGCTGCGATTACAGCTGTAAGTCGCTTGGGGTATGTCTCTATCAGTTTTGCACATCGAGAGACTGAATTTTTTTCCCATTCCTCCTTGCAAAACAGCTCGAGCTCAGTGAGGTTGGATGGAGAGCATTTGTGAACAGCAGTTTTCAGTTCTTTCCACAGATTCTCGATTGGATTCAGGTCTGGATTTTGACTTGGCCATTCTAACACCTGGACATGTTTATTTTTGAACCATTCTATTGTAGATTTTGCTTTATGTTTTGGATCATTGTCTTGTTGGAAGACAAATCTCCGTCCCAGTCTCAGGTCTTTTGCAGACTCCATCAGGTTTTCTTCCAGAATGGTCCTGTATTTGGCTCCCTCCATCTTCCCATCAATTTTAACAATCTTCCCTGTCCCTGCTAAAGAAAAGCAGGCCCAAACCATGATGCTGCCACCACCATGTTTGACAGTGGGGATGGTGTGTTCAGCTGTGTTGCTTTTACGCCAAACATTACGTTTTGCATTGTTGCCAAAAAGTTCAATTTTGGTTTCATCTGACCAGAGCACCTTCTTGGCATCCCAGGT
The DNA here is from genome assembly GCF_057628025.1 of Oncorhynchus mykiss. Lineage (NCBI taxonomy): Eukaryota > Metazoa > Chordata > Actinopteri > Salmoniformes > Salmonidae > Oncorhynchus > Oncorhynchus mykiss. Next base: position 4,877,164 of record NC_143041.1, read on the forward strand.
GGCATGTGGCAAACTTTAAACAACACTTTTTATGGATATCTTTAAGAAATGGCTTTCTTCTTGCCACTCTTCCATAAAGGCCAGATTTGTGCAATATACAACTGATTGTTGTCCTATGGACAGAGTCCCCCACCTCAGCTGTAGATCTCTGCAGTTCATCCAGAGTGATCATGGGCCTCTTGGCTGCATCTCTGATCAGTCTTCTCCTTGTATGAGCTGAAAGTTTAGAGGGACGGCCAGGTCTTGGTAGATTTGCAGTGGTCTGATACTCCTTCCATTTCAATATTATCGCTTGCACAGTGCTCCTTGGGATGTTTAAAGCTTGGGAAATCTTTTTGTATCCAAATCCGGCTTTAAACGTCTACACAACAGTATCTCGGACCTGCCTGGTGTGTTCCTTGTTCTTCATGATGCTCTCTGCGCTTTTAACGGACCTCTGAGACTATCACAGTGCAGGTGCATTTATACGGAGACTTGATTACACACAGGTGGATTGTATTTATCATCATTAGTCATTTAGGTCAACATTGGATCATTCAGAGATCCTCACTGAACTTCTGTAGAGAGTTTGCTGCACTGAAAGTAAAGGGGCTGAATAATTCTGCACGCCCAATTTTTCAGTTTTTGATATGTTAAACATTTTTGAAATATCCAATAAATGTCGTTCCACTTCATGATTGTGTCCCACTTGTTGTTGATTCTTCACAAAAAAATACAGTTTTATATCTTTATGTTTGAAGCCTGAAATGTGGCAAAAGCTCGCAAAGTTCAAGGGGGCCGAATACTTTCGCAAGGCACTGTATGAGATGAATAATGTAGGGTATGTAAACATTATATTAAGTAGCATTGTTTAAAGTGGCTAGTGATGTATTTTACATCAATTCCCATCATTAAAGTGGCTGGAGTTGAGTCAGTGTGTTGGCAGCAGCCACTCAATGTTAGTGGTGGCTGTTTAACAGATGGCCTTGAGATAGAAGCTGTTTTTCAGTCTCTCGGTCCCAGCTTTGATGCACCTGTACTGACCTCGCCTTCTGGATGATAGCGGGGTGAACAGGCAGTGGCTCGGGTGGTTGTTGTCCTTGATGATCTTTATGGTCTTCCTATGACATCGGGTGGTGTAGGTGTCCTGGAGGGCAGGTAGTTTGCCCCCGGTGATGCGTTGTGCGGACCTCACTACCCTCTGGAGAGCCTTACGGTTGTGGGCGGAGCAGTTGCCGTACCAGGCGGTGATACAGCCCGTCAGGATGCTCTCGATTGTGCATCTGAAGAAGTTTGTGAGTGAGTTTGGTGACAAGCCAAATTTCTTCAGCCTCCTGAGGTTGAAGAGGCGCTGCTGCGCCTTCTTCACGATGCTGTCTGTGTGGGTGGACCAATTCAGTTTGTCTGTGATGTGTACGCCGAGGAACTTAAAACTTACTACCCTCTCCACTGCTGTTCCATCGATGTGGATAGGGGGGTGTTCCCTCTGCTGTTTCCTGAAGTCCACAATCATCTCCTTAGTTTTGTTGACGTTGAGTGTGAGGTTATTTTCCTGACACCACACTCCGAGGGCCCTCACCTCCTCCCTGTAGGCCGTCTCGTCGTTGTTGGTAATCAAGCCTACCACTGTTGTGTCGTCCGCAAACTTGATGATTGAGTGAGTTGGAGGCGTGCGTGGCCACGCAGTCGTGGGTGAACAGGGAGTACAGGAGAGGGCTCAGAACGCACCGTTGTGGGGCCCGAGTGTTGAGAATCAGCGGGGTGGAGATGTTGATGCCTACCCTCACCACCTGGGGGTGGCCCGTCAGGAAGTCCAGTACCCAGTTACACAGGGCGGGGTCGAGACCCAGGGTCTTGAGCTTGATGACGAGTTAGGAGGGCACTATGGTGTTAAATGCTGAGCTGTAGTCGATGAACAGCATTCTCACATAGGTATTCCTCTTGTCCAGATGGGTTAGGGCAGTGTGGTTGAGATTGCATCGTCTGTGGACCTATTTGGGCGGTAAGCAAATTGGAGTGGGTCTAGGGTGTCAGGTAGGGTGGAGGTGATATGGTCCTTGACTAGTCTCTCAAAGCACTTCATGATGACGGAAGTGAGTGCTACGGGGCGGTAGTCGTTTAGCTCAGTTACCTTAGCTTTCTTGGGAACCGAAACAATGGTGGCCCTCTTGAAGCATGTGGGAACAGCAGACTGGTATAGGGATTGATTGAATATGTCCGTAAACACACCAGCCAGCTGGTCTGCGCATGCTCTGAGGGCGCGGCTGGGGATGCCGTCTGGGCCTGCAGCCTTGCGAGGGTTAACACGTTTAAATGTTTTACTCACCTCGGCTGCAGTGAAGGAGAGTTTTGGTTGCGGGCCGTGTCAGTGGCACTGTATTGTCCTCAAAGCGGGCAAAAAAGTTACTTAGTCTGCCTGGGAGCAAGGCATCCTGGTCCGTGACTGGGCTGGTTTTCTTTTTGTAATCTGTGATTGACTGTAGACCCTGCCACATACTTCTTGTGTCTGAGCCGTTGAATTGCGATTCTACTTTGTCTCTATATTGACACTTAGCTTGTTTGATTGCCTTGCGGAGGGAATAGCTACACTGTTTGTATTCATTCATGTTTCCGGTCACCTTGCCCTGATTAAAAGCAGTGGTTCGCGCTTTCAGTTTCACGCGAATGCTGCCATCAATCCACGGTTTCTGGTTTGGGAATGTTTTAATCGTTGCTATGGGAACGACATCTTCAACGCACGTTCTAATGAACTCGCTCACCGAATCAGCGTATTCGTCAATGTTGTTGTCTGACGCAATACGAAACATATCCCAGTCCACGTGATGGAAGCAGTCTTGGAGTGTGGAATCAGATTGGTCGGACCAGCGTTGAACAGACCTCAGCGCGGGAGCTTCTTGTTTTAGTTTCTGTTTGTAGGCAGGGAGCAACAAAATGGAGTCGTGGTCAGCTTTTACGAAAGGAGAGCGGGTGAGGTTCTTATATGCGTCGCAGAAGTTAGAATAGCAATGATCCAAGGTTTTGCCAGCCCTGGTTGCGCAATCGGTATGCTGATACAATTTAGGGAGTCTTGTTTTCAGATAAGCCTTGTTAAAATCCCCAGCTAGATTGAATGCTGCCTCAGGATATGTGGATTCCAGTTTGCAAAGAGTCAAATAAAGTTTGTTCAGAGCCATCGATGTGTCTGCTTGGGGAGGAATATATACGGCTGTGATTATAATAGAAGAGAATTCCCTTGGTAGATAATACGGTCGACATTTGATTGTGAGGAATTCTAAATCAGGTGAACAGAAGGACTTGAGTTCCTGTATGTTGTTGTGACCACACCACGTCTCGTTAACCATAAAGCATACGCCGACGCCCCTCTTCTTACCAGAAAGATGTTTGTTTCTGTCGGCGCGATGCGTGGAGAAACCAGCTGGCTGCACCGACTCCGATAGCATCTCTCCGGTGAGCCATGTTTCCGAGTGCAGGCACAGCTAGGATTCAAATCCATGGTCTTCTGAATCACCAGCTATGCCTGACACGTCAGCAATGCAGGGGACAAGCCTGCTCGAAAGTCCAAGCGGAGGGCTGTTTGCGAAGTGAGTTGGTGCTTCGGCAGAGAAAAGAATCGAACAACGTGGGGCTCAACCCACGGCCCTGAGATTAAGAGTCTCATTCTCCAACGAATCAGCCACTCAGGAACCTCAACGGTAATATTGACTTGGTCAGAATATCGTACAGCTCCGTTTGTGGAAAATGTGGTCATCAGTGAGAGTGTTGTTAGTGGATCCTGTGGTGCAATCGGTTAGCGTATTGTGTTTATACAGTAATATATAGCAAATTGATGACAAGGTTGTGAGTTCAAGCCCGACCAGGAGCAAGTATTCTTCTTGAACCCTGTCTATTTCTTGTCCAGAAAAGGAGCATTTATTCAATACACTTAGGAGGACGTTTCAAAATGAATTGGTATGTCATTGAGATAACAGGTCAGAGTGCAGGCACAGCTAGGATTCAAATCCATAGTCTTCTGAATCACCAGCTATGCCTGACATGTCAGCAATGCAGGGTGGCAAGCCTGCTCGGAAATCCAAGCGGTTGGCTGTTTGAGTAGTGAGTTGGTACTTCGGCAGAGAAAATAATCGACCTACGCGGGGCTCAACCCACGTCCCTGAGATTAAGTCTCATGCTCTACCGACTGAGCTAGCCAGGTACATCAATTGTAGTACTGACTTGGACCGAATACCGTACAGCTCCGTTTGTGCAAAGTATGGTGATCAGTAAGCATGCTTTGCATAGCTCCTGTGGCGCAGTCGGTTAGCGCGTGGTACTTATACAGCAGTATGCAACGAAGCAATGCCGAGGTTGTGAGTTCGAGCCTCACCAGGAGCAAGTGCTTTTCTTGAACCCTCTACCTGTCTATTTCTTGTCTAGAAAAATAGGATTTATTCAATCTATTTCATAAGGAACTGGTATGTCATTGAGATTAAGAGTCTCATGCTCTACCGACTGAGCTAGCCAGGTACCTCAATGACAATATTGTATTGGTCCGAATATCATACAGCTCCGTTTGTGCAAAATATGGTGATCAGTGAGAGTGTTGTTAATGGATACTGTGGTGTAATCTGTGAGCGTGTTGTACTTATACAGCAGTATACAGCAATTAGATGACAGGCAGGTCAATTGTAGTACTGACTTGGACTGAATATCGTACAGATCTGTTGGTGCAAAATATGGTGATCAGTAAGCATGCTTTGCATAGCTCCTGTGGTTCAGTCGGTTTGCGCCTGGTACTTATACAGCAGTATGCAGCGCAGCAAATGCCGAGGTTGTGGGTTTGAGCCTCCCCAGGAGCAACTTTTTTTCTTGAACCCTCTGCCTGTCTATTTCTTGTCCAGAAAAAGAGGATTTATTCAATCTATTTCATAAGTAATTGGTAAGTCATTGCGATAACAGGTCAGAGTGCAGGGACAGCTACTATTCAAAAGTATAGTCTTCTGCATTACCAGCAATGCCTGACACATCAGCAATGCAGGATGGCAAGCCTGCTCGAAAATCCAAGCGGTTGGCTGTTCGCGAAGTGAGTTGGTACTTTGGCAGAGAAAATAATCACCCAACGTGGGGCTCGAACCCACGACCCTGAGATTAAGAGTCTCATGCTCTACCGACTGAGCTAGCCAGGTACCTCAGTGGTAATCTTGTATTGGTCCGAATATCGTACAGCTCCGTTTGTGCAAAATATGGTGATCAGTGAGAGTGTTGTTAATGGATACTGTGGTGTAATCTGTGAGCGTGTTGTACTTATACAGCAGTATACAGCAATTAGATGACAATGTTGTGCGTTCAAGTTCCACCAGGAGCAAGTATTCTTCTTGAACCCTCTCCCTGTCTATTTCTTGTCCAGAAAAAGACCATTTATTCAATCTATTTCATAAGTAATTGGTATGTCATTGAGATAACAGATCAGACTACAGGCACAGCTACGATTCAAGTCCATAGTCTTCTGTATCACCAGCTATGCCTGACACGTCAGCAATGCAAGGTGGCAAGCCTGCTAGAAAGTCCAGGTGAATGGCTGTTTGCAAAGTGAGTTGGTGCTTCGGCTCAGACAAGAATCACCCCATTTGTGGTATCGACCCTACGATTCTGAGGTTAAGAGGCTCATGCTCAAATGTCTGAGCTTGCCAGGCAGGTCAATTGTAGTACTGACCGAATATCGTACAGATATGTTGGTGCAAAATATGGTGATCAGTAAGCATGGTTTGCATAGCTCCTGTGGTTCAGTCGGTTGGCGTGTGGTACTGTTATATAAATATTCATACACATAGCTCATATAAACAAAGACATTCCGTAGTAAGAACACATACACCCAGCCATAAGACTGACCCCCTCTTCCTTATATAAACACACATCTCATCTCCCTCTAACTGGCCTGTCCCAAGAGCAAAGAACTTTTGCTGTGCACCAATGGGGCCCGCTCTGGCTAGAGCAAGGCCCGCCTCCAACCCTCCGACCAGTCAAGAAGACCGAAACGACAAGACTCCACCTACTTTATTCTATGTATAAAAATGTATGTAACCATTGTATAGGCCTCTTTTTCACCTGGCTCCTTGCCGAGTTATGTGAACTAGGTCCGTGCACGTAAAACTGCGGGACAAGATATCTCTGACTCATTAAAACTGTCTTTTGTTACAACTGAAATCCACTCTGTCCAGCGTCCGTGATTTGGTCTCAACTCTCCAGTTTTTGAACACTAACAGAATTGGTAGCAGAGTTTGGTTATTCTTGAATTCGATCTATTATAAGTTAGTGTGAGAGGACGAGACTGATCACGGCTAAAAAATCAGACGGAAGAGTGACTTCCCCAGCCATTCATCTTGCCTCAGGAAATCTGATCGGAGCGCTCTATATAAAGGTGAGCAGAGCCCGTTATATCGAAATCTGCATATTGTATTATAGCCTAAACCAAATTTTGATCAGAAAGTACTGGGCGTGAGTATGAATCGGTGCCCAAATTTTTTACATAAGAACCTAAGACATTGATCGGGGAGATCTTGTTTTGCTCGTTTTTATTTTTTATTTGTATTTTTATTTTTTATCAATTGGCCTATTATTAGAAGTGTAGTATGCATGTAAAAGTTCCTATTAAATAAGTGCTTACTGTTTAATTGGTTTTGTTTAGAAGTGTAGTATGCACGTAAAAGTTCCTATTGAATAAGTTCTAAACTGTTTAATTGGTTGTGTTTAGAGATTTAGTTAATTAATAGATCGACTGAATCTGCATGTAAAAGTTCCTATTAAATAAGTGCTTACTGTTTAATTGGTTTTGTGTAGAAGTGTAGTATGCGCGTAAAAGTTCCTATTGAATAAGTTCTAAACTGTTTAATTGGTTGTGTTTAGAGATTTAGTTAATTAATAGATCGACTGAATCTGCATGTAAAAGATCCTATTGAATGAGTTGTAAACTGTTTAATTGGTTATGTTAGAGGTGTAGTCGAATAGATATAGGATATGTAAGTTTGGCCTTCCACTAGACAGAGATCGGGAATGATGTGGCTATTGCACATCAAACAATAAACATAAGATGAACCAGAGTTGACATTCCATGATTTGGAGATGGGGGAAATTAAATTGAAAGAAACGTTTGTCGCGGAGTAGGTTGGGATACGTAACTGGGCTATTATGCACACGTGCTGGTAGACAAAGCCACCTTAGTATCGAATGGAATACTGATTTTCGTTTTTTTTCATTCCTGTTGATATTGCCTAAAGTTTAAAATTATTCTGACAATTGCTATAGAATCGCTCGAATTTACTGATATAAGTTCATAAAGGAATTTACTGAATTGTTTACAGAAAGTATTTAAATAATTCACTGAACAACTCTTAGTTGTCTAGACATTCTATCTATATTTCCTAAAGAGCTAGAATTACTCTGAAAATTGTTAGAGAACCGCATATATTCACTGATATATTGTTCCAAAAGGAAATCGCAGAATCATTTATAGAAAATACCTAAACGAATCGCTGAACAAATTCAAATAAAATACCGGTGAAATACACACGTGGCGGGCGTCACATACTGATAACCCCCTTTGTCTCGACCAGGGACAGGCTAAGCATACAACGATAGAAATAAACACCACATAGTAAGGATTGAATATACCTAAATAACGCATTATACACATTATCAGACGACTTAGATAAAATGTCTGCAGCCATCACGCCCAAACAAATGATTGCAGTAGAAACTCAAGACCAAGGGGAGCAGCCAGAGAACACTCAGATCGTGGCACAGACTGTCTCTCAGATGATCCAACAGCAGGCAGCCCCACCACCCCATTACCCTCCCCCACAGCGGTATATCCTGCAACGGCAACGGGCTCAACGAGGCCCCTACACTGGACCATACAGAGGGGGAAACTACCAGTGGTATAACTGAGGAATTCCAGGTCACTATGCCAGATATTGCACGAAACCACTCTCCCCGCAGCAACAGCAATGGAGAGAAAGAGGAAGAGGACGTGGAGGGGCACCAGGAAGAGGAAGAGGACCCTCTCCTAGACACATGCAGCAGGAGCAGCAAGATTACAACCAACCCTCCCACTTCAACACCTGATCACCCAGTAAGAATGATGAGGATGCCACTCCTGCCGATGACCACACTGTCTGAAGCCCAAGAAGTGTACTGGCTAAAATGCCTACCCACAGGGCCTGCCACCCCTCACATCCAGTTTAAGTTCAACCAACTGAAAGCTCAAATCTACACTCTGCACCCATATAAGACTCCCCAAGCTGAGATCCATTGCACACTCAATGCAACAGAAACTGATGACTGCCTCTTCACTGCAGACTGGGACGAAGACATGATGCACCTGACCCCACCTATCAGGTGTTGTACCATTGGGTGTGGCCCAGAGGGGGTGGCAGCACCGGTCATCCTACGATCAAGGAACCTCCATGCACCCCTGGCCTGGACGGCTGAAGCATCAACAGCCATAGCACTCCTGAAAACGGATCTATCAGCGGCAGCAGCTCTGACTGCACCTGACTACAAGAACAAGTTCCATTTGGATGTTTCTGGAAGGGAAGGATTCACCTCATCCGTCCTATTCCAGAAACAAGAGGGGGAGAGAAGGGTCTTGATGTACTACTCTTCAAACTTGACCACATTGAGGTAGGACAGTCAACATGCTCCAGATACGTTGCTGCAGTAGCAAAAGCTATTGAAAAAAAAAAACAGCTCACCTCGTGATGTCACCCTTCAATCAGCCATCATCCCTCAACCAGCATCGGCCAAATTAGCTGAAATCATCGGATTGACGCAGGTCCTCATCAGAGGAAAAGGAAAGACTGAATATCTATACAGACTCAGCCCATGCCCATGAAGCAGGCCACACTGATGGACCCAGAACTTTTATGAGAAACACATGGCCCCACACACGAAGGCAAACTAAAGACCCTCCAAAAAGGCCTCGCACATCTGGTGGCACCCTCACATAAAAAATATGACTGACTTATTTTATGACGATGATTTATTTTGTGACGAATGCAATGGTTGTGACAGACACAACCCAAAGACACCATATCAAACACCAATGGGCTCATACGTAATACCTAATGCATGTTTTCAGGATATTAGTATAGACTACACCGACATGGGCCCCGAAAATGTATCTAAAGGCAAACTCTATCTCCTAGTCATAGTAGATAGGTTCTCCAAATGGGTAGAGGCAATACTAACAAAAGGGGAGGATACTAGGTCAGTCTTTAAGTGGCTACAAACCAAACTAATACCCAGGTATGGCATCCCAAGACAAATCAAATTTGACAAATGGCTCACATTTAACAAACACCTGAGACAGGTGGAAGAAAGATTTGGCATAACCCACAGATTTGGATCTGTGTACAGGCCCCAATCCCAAAATCTGGTGGAACGTCAAACCAAAAGCTAAGATAGCTTTGGGATAATGACTGGTAGAGTCATGCATGGTCCACCAAGGGAGGGAGGTCATATGCCCGCCCTTGATGTACAACAAATTGTAATGTCTAATTATGTGAAAAAACTGACGGTTCTCTCTGCAGCACTCTCTACCCAGGTTCACAAGGTCCAGGAGGGGGAGCTGCCGGGGGACACGACACTACTGAAGGTAAAGGTTGGTGACGGGGTGAGGGTTACAGTCCACAAGAGAAAGTGGCTGGAACCCAGGTGGACTGGACCGTACGAAGTGAAGGAGGTTACTTCACACTCAGTCCAGGTCAAAGGTAAATCAGGCACACCTTGGCACCGCCTTACACATTGCACCCCAGCCCCAATTCCTTCTAGAACACTGACTGAAGTCAGAGCTGATTTGAGCGGCCTAAATTCGATTCCAAATGAAGACACTCCTTCCTCAGGTGATGCGGCATCAAACTCCGCCTCCCCTGAGAAGGGAACCTCGCCCAGTTAGAGGGAAATTTCTCCCTCTCTGGGTGAGGCTGGGGATATCTGGTCCCTTATTTGTGATATTCATACTGATATTTGGAGTAACCCTAGGACTTTCACATGGTTAATTGAACAACTACTTCACCCTGCCACATCACATACACCAACCCCTACACATGTCCCTAACTCCTTTCCTGATATCACTCCCTCCAATCACTCCCGTCCCAAACGTAGCACTACACCTACAGACCCACCATGCAAACCAGACAAGGTTAGGAGCACCACCTTATGTATACCCACGATTGCAACCGCCACCTTTCTGCTATAGTTTTCACGTCTAATAGACGTGAAGAGGGGGATTTGTTATATAAATATTCATACACATAGCTCATATAAACAAAGACATTCCGTAGTAAGAACACATACACCCAGCCATAAGACTGACCCCCTCTTCCTTATATAAACACACATCTCATCTCCCTCTAACTGGCCTGTCCCAAGAGCAAAGAACTTTTGCTGTGCACCAATGGGGCCCGCTCTGGCTAGAGCAAGGCCCGCCTCCAACCCTCCGACCAGTCAAGAAGACCGAAACGACAAGACTCCACCTACTTTATTCTATGTATAAAAATGTATGTAACCATTGTATAGGCCTCTTTTTCACCTGGCTCCTTGCCGAGTTATGTGAACTAGGTCCGTGCACGTAAAACTGCGGGACAAGATATCTCTGACTCATTAAAACTGTCTTTTGTTACAACTGAAATCCACTCTGTCCAGCGTCCGTGATTTGGTCTCAACTCTCCAGTTTTTGAACACTAACAGTACTTATACAGCAGTATGCAGCGCAGCAAATGCCGAGGTTGTGGGTTTGAGCCTCACAAGGAGCAACTTATTTTCTTGAACCCTCTGCCTGTCTATTTCTTGTCCAGAAAAAGAGGATTTATTCAATCTATTTCATAAGTAATTGGTAAGTCATTGCAATAACAGGTCAGAGTAGAGGGACAGCTACTATTCAAATGTATAGTCTTATGCATTACCAGCAATGCCTGACAGATCAGCAATGCAGGATGGCAAGCCTGCTCGAAAATCCAAGCGGTTGGCTGTTCGCGAAGTGAGTTGGTACTTCGGCAGAGAAAAATATCGTACAGCTCCGTTTGTGCAAAACATGGTGATCAGTGAGAGTGTTGTTAATGGATTCTGTGGTGTAATCTGTGAGCGTGTTGTACTTATACAGCAGTATACAGCAATTAGATGACAAGGTTGTGCGTTCAAGCTCCACCAGGAGCAAGTATTCTTCTTGAACCCTCTCCCTGTCTATTTCTTGTCCAGAAAAGGAGCATTTATTCAATCTATTTCATAAGTAATTGGTATGTCATTGAGATAACAGGTCAGACTACAGGTACAGCTACGATTCAAGTCCATAGTCTTCTGCATTACCAGCAATGCCTGACACATCAGCAATGCAGGATGGCAAGCCTGCTCGAAAATCCAAGCGGTTGGCTTTTCGCGAAGTGAGTTGGTACATCGGCTGAGAAAATAATCACCCCAACGTGGGACTCAAACCCACGACCCTGAGATTAAGAGTCTCATGCTCTACCGACTGAGCTAGCCAGGTACCTCAATGGCAATATTGTATTGGTCCGAATATCGTACAGCTCCGTTTGTGCAAAATATGGTGATCAGTGAGAGTGTTGTTAATGGATACTGTGGTGTAATCTGTGAGCGTGTTGTACTTATACAGCAGTATGCAGCAATTAGATGACAGGCAGGTCAATTGTAGTACTGACTTGGACTGAATATCGTACAGATCTGTTGGTGCAAAATATGGTGATCAGTAAGCATGCTTTGCATAGCTCCTGTGGTTCAGTCGGTTTGCGCCTGGTACTTATACAGCAGTATGCAGCGCAGCAAATGCCGAGGTTGTGGGTTTGAGCCTCCCCAGGAGCAACTTATTTTCTTGAACCCTCTGCCTGTCTATTTCTTGTCCAGAAAAAGAGGATTTATTCAATCTATTTCATAAGTAATTGGTAAGTCATTGCGATAACAGGTCAGAGTGCAGGGACAGCTACTATTCAAAAGTATAGTCTTCTGCATTACCAGCAATGCCTGACACATCAGCAATGCAGGATGGCAAGCCTGCTCGAAAATCCAAGCGGTTGGCTGTTCGCGAAGTGAGTTGGTACTTTGGCAGAGAAAATAATCACCCAACGTTGAGTGTGAGGTTATTTTCCTGACACCACACTCCGAGGGCCCTCACCTCCTCCCTGTAGGCCGTCTCGTCGTTGTTGGTAATCAAGCCTACCACTGTTGTGTCGTCCGCAAACTTGATGATTGAGTGAGTTGGAGGCGTGCGTGGCCACGCAGTCGTGGGTGAACAGGGAGTACAGGAGAGGGCTCAGAACGCACCGTTGTGGGGCCCGAGTGTTGAGAATCAGCGGGGTGGAGATGTTGATGCCTACCCTCACCACCTGGGGGTGGCCCGTCAGGAAGTCCAGTACCCAGTTACACAGGGCGGGGTCGAGACCCAGGGTCTTGAGCTTGATGACGAGTTAGGAGGGCACTATGGTGTTAAATGCTGAGCTGTAGTCGATGAACAGCATTCTCACATAGGTATTCCTCTTGTCCAGATGGGTTAGGGCAGTGTGGTTGAGATTGCATCGTCTGTGGACCTATTTGGGCGGTAAGCAAATTGGAGTGGGTCTAGGGTGTCAGGTAGGGTGGAGGTGATATGGTCCTTGACTAGTCTCTCAAAGCACTTCATGATGACGGAAGTGAGTGCTACGGGGCGGTAGTCGTTTAGCTCAGTTACCTTAGCTTTCTTGGGAACCGGAACAATGGTGGCCCTCTTGAAGCATGTGGGAACAGCAGACTGGTATAGGGATTGATTGAATATGTCCGTAAACACACCAGCCAGCTGGTCTGCGCATGCTCTGAGGGCGCGGCTGGGGATGCCGTCTGGGCCTGCAGCCTTGCGAGGGTTAACACGTTTAAATGTTTTACTCACCTCGGCTGCAGTGAAGGAGAGTTTTGGTTGCGGGCCGTGTCAGTGGCACTGTATTGTCCTCAAAGCGGGCAAAAAAGTTACTTAGTCTGCCTGGGAGCAAGGCATCCTGGTCCGTGACTGGGCTGGTTTTCTTTTTGTAATCTGTGATTGACTGTAGACCCTGCCACATACTTCTTGTGTCTGAGCCGTTGAATTGCGATTCTACTTTGTCTCTATATTGACACTTAGCTTGTTTGATTGCCTTGCGGAGGGAATAGCTACACTGTTTGTATTCATTCATGTTTCCGGTCACCTTGCCCTGATTAAAAGCAGTGGTTCGCGCTTTCAGTTTCACGCGAATGCTGCCATCAATCCACGGTTTCTGGTTTGGGAATGTTTTAATCGTTGCTATGGGAACGACATCTTCAACGCACGTTCTAATGAACTCGCTCACCGAATCAGCGTATTCGTCAATGTTGTTGTCTGACGCAATACGAAACATATCCCAGTCCACGTGATGAGAGCAGTCTTGGAGTGTGGAATCAGATTGGTCGGACCAGCGTTGAACAGACCTCAGCGCGGGAGCTTCTTGTTTTAGTTTCTGTTTGTAGGCAGGGAGCAACAAAATGGAGTCGTGGTCAGCTTTTACGAAAGGAGAGCGGGTGAGGTTCTTATATGCGTCGCAGAAGTTAGAATAGCAATGATCCAAGGTTTTGCCAGCCCTGGTTGCGCAATCGGTATGCTGATACAATTTAGGGAGTCTTGTTTTCAGATAAGCCTTGTTAAAATCCCCAGCTAGATTGAATGCTGCCTCAGGATATGTGGATTCCAGTTTGCAAAGAGTCAAATAAAGTTTGTTCAGAGCCATCGATGTGTCTGCTTGGGGAGGAATATATACGGCTGTGATTATAATAGAAGAGAATTCCCTTGGTAGATAATACATTTGATTGTGAGGAATTCTAAATCAGGTGAACAGAAGGACTTGAGTTCCTGTATGTTGTTGTGACCACACCACGTCTCGTTAACCATAAAGCATACGCCGACGCCCCTCTTCTTACCAGAAAGATGTTTGTTTCTGTCGGCGCGATGCGTGGAGAAACCAGCTGGCTGCACCGACTCCGATAGCATCTCTCCGGTGAGCCATGTTTCCGAGTGCAGGCACAGCTAGGATTCAAATCCATGGTCTTCTGAATCACCAGCTATGCCTGACACGTCAGCAATGCAGGGGACAAGCCTGCTCGAAAGTCCAAGCGGAGGGCTGTTTGCGAAGTGAGTTGGTGCTTCGGCAGAGAAAAGAATCGAACAACGTGGGGCTCAACCCACGGCCCTGAGATTAAGAGTCTCATTCTCCAACGAATCAGCCACTCAGGAACCTCAACGGTAATATTGACTTGGTCAGAATATCGTACAGCTCCGTTTGTGGAAAATGTGGTCATCAGTGAGAGTGTTGTTAGTGGATCCTGTGGTGCAATCGGTTAGCGTATTGTGTTTATACAGTAATATATAGCAAATTGATGACAAGGTTGTGAGTTCAAGCCCGACCAGGAGCAAGTATTCTTCTTGAACCCTGTCTATTTCTTGTCCAGAAAAGGAGCATTTATTCAATACACTTAGGAGGACGTTTCAAAATGAATTGGTATGTCATTGAGATAACAGGTCAGAGTGCAGGCACAGCTAGGATTCAAATCCATAGTCTTCTGAATCACCAGCTATGCCTGACATGTCAGCAATGCAGGGTGGCAAGCCTGCTCGGAAATCCAAGCGGTTGGCTGTTTGCGTAGTGAGTTGGTACTTCGGCAGAGAAAATAATCGACCTACGCGGGGCTCAACCCACGTCCCTGAGATTAAGTCTCATGCTCTACCGACTGAGCTAGCCAGGTACATCAATTGTAGTACTGACTTGGACCGAATACCGTACAGCTCCGTTTGTGCAAAGTATGGTGATCAGTAAGCATGCTTTGCATAGCTCCTGTGGCGCAGTCGGTTAGCGCGTGGTACTTATACAGCAGTATGCAACGAAGCAATGCCGAGGTTGTGAGTTCGAGCCTCACCAGGAGCAAGTGCTTTTCTTGAACCCTCTACCTGTCTATTTCTTGTCTAGAAAAATAGGATTTATTCAATCTATTTCATAAGGAACTGGTATGTCATTGAGATTAAGAGTCTCATGCTCTACCGACTGAGCTAGCCAGGTACCTCAATGACAATATTGTATTGGTCCGAATATCATACAGCTCCGTTTGTGCAAAATATGGTGATCAGTGAGAGTGTTGTTAATGGATACTGTGGTGTAATCTGTGAGCGTGTTGTACTTATACAGCAGTATACAGCAATTAGATGACAGGCAGGTCAATTGTAGTACTGACTTGGACTGAATATCGTACAGATCTGTTGGTGCAAAATATGGTGATCAGTAAGCATGCTTTGCATAGCTCCTGTGGTTCAGTCGGTTTGCGCCTGGTACTTATACAGCAGTATGCAGCGCAGCAAATGCCGAGGTTGTGGGTTTGAGCCTCCCCAGGAGCAACTTCTTTTCTTGAACCCTCTGCCTGTCTATTTCTTGTCCAGAAAAAGAGGATTTATTCAATCTATTTCATAAGTAATTGGTAAGTCATTGCGATAACAGGTCAGAGTGCAGGGACAGCTACTATTCAAAAGTATAGTCTTCTGCATTACCAGCAATGCCTGACACATCAGCAATGCAGGATGGCAAGCCTGCTCGAAAATCCAAGCGGTTGGCTGTTCGCGAAGTGAGTTGGTACTTTGGCAGAGAAAATAATCACCCAACGTGGGGCTCGAACCCACGACCCTGAGATTAAGAGTCTCATGCTCTACCGACTGAGCTAGCCAGGTACCTCAGTGGTAATCTTGTATTGGTCCGAATATCGTACAGCTCCGTTTGTGCAAAATATGGTGATCAGTGAGAGTGTTGTTAATGGATACTGTGGTGTAATCTGTGAGCGTGTTGTACTTATACAGCAGTATACAGCAATTAGATGACAATGTTGTGCGTTCAAGTTCCACCAGGAGCAAGTATTCTTCTTGAACCCTCTCCCTGTCTATTTCTTGTCCAGAAAAAGACCATTTATTCAATCTATTTCATAAGTAATTGGTATGTCATTGAGATAACAGATCAGACTACAGGCACAGCTACGATTCAAGTCCATAGTCTTCTGTATCACCAGCTATGCCTGACACGTCAGCAATGCAAGGTGGCAAGCCTGCTAGAAAGTCCAGGTGAATGGCTGTTTGCAAAGTGAGTTGGTGCTTCGGCTCACACAAGAATCACCCCATTTGTGGTATCGACCCTACGATTCTGAGGTTAAGAGGCTCATGCTCAAATGTCTGAGCTTGCCAGGCAGGTCAATTGTAGTACTGACTTGGACCGAATATCGTACAGATATGTTGGTGCAAAATATGGTGATCAGTAAGCATGGTTTGCATAGCTCCTGTGGTTCAGTCGGTTGGCGTGTGGTACTTATACAGCAGTATGCAGCGCAGCAAATGCCGAGGTTGTGGGTTTGAGCCTCACAAGGAGCAACTTATTTTCTTGAACCCTCTGCCTGTCTATTTCTTGTCCAGAAAAAGAGGATTTATTCAATCTATTTCATAAGTAATTGGTAAGTCATTGCAATAACAGGTCAGAGTAGAGGGACAGCTACTATTCAAATGTATAGTCTTCTGCATTACCAGCAATGCCTGACAGATCAGCAATGCAGGATGGCAAGCCTGCTCGAAAATCCAAGCGGTTGGCTGTTCGCGAAGTGAGTTGGTACTTCGGCAGAGAAAAATATCGTACAGCTCCGTTTGTGCAAAACATGGTGATCAGTGAGAGTGTTGTTAATGGATTCTGTGGTGTAATCTGTGAGCGTGTTGTACTTATACAGCAGTATACAGCAATTAGATGACAAGGTTGTGCGTTCAAGCTCCACCAGGAGCAAGTATTCTTCTTGAACCCTCTCCCTGTCTATTTCTTGTCCAGAAAAGGAGCATTTATTCAATCTATTTCATAAGTAATTGGTATGTCATTGAGATAACAGGTCAGACTACAGGTACAGCTACGATTCAAGTCCATAGTCTTCTGCATTACCAGCAATGCCTGACACATCAGCAATGCAGGATGGCAAGCCTGCTCAAAAATCCAAGCGGTTGGCTTTTCGCGAAGTGAGTTGGTACATCGGCTGAGAAAATAATCAACCAACGTGGGACTCGAACCCACGACCCTGAGATTAAGAGTCTCATGCTCTACCGACTGAGCTAGCCAGGTACCTCAATGGCAATATTGTATTGGTCCGAATATCGTACAGCTCCGTTTGTGCAAAATATGGTGATCAGTGAGAGTGTTGTTAATGGATACTGTGGTGTAATCTGTGAGCGTGTTGTACTTATACAGCAGTATGCAGCAATTAGATGACAGGCAGGTCAATTGTAGTACTGACTTGGACTGAATATCGTACAGATCTGTTGGTGCAAAATATGGTGATCAGTAAGCATGCTTTGCATAGCTCCTGTGGTTCGGTCGGTTTGCGCCTGGTACTTATACAGCAGTATGCAGCGCAGCAAATGCCGAGGTTGTGGGTTTGAGCCTCCCCAGGAGCAACTTCTTTTCTTGAACCCTCTGCCTGTCTATTTCTTGTCCAGAAAAAGAGGATTTATTCAATCTATTTCATAAGTCATTGGTAAGTCATTGCGATAACAGGTCAGAGTGCAGGGACAGCTACTATTCAAAAGTATAGTCTTCTGCATTACCAGCAATGCCTGACACATCAGCAATGCAGGATGGCAAGCCTGCTCGAAAATCCAAGCGGTTGGCTGTTCGCGAAGTGAGTTGGTACTTTGGCAGAGAAAATAATCACCCAACGTTGAGTGTGAGGTTATTTTCCTGACACCACACTCCGAGGGCCCTCACCTCCTCCCTGTAGGCCGTCTCGTCGTTGTTGGTAATCAAGCCTACCACTGTTGTGTCGTCCGCAAACTTGATGATTGAGTGAGTTGGAGGCGTGCGTGGCCACGCAGTCGTGGGTGAACAGGGAGTACAGGAGAGGGCTCAGAACGCACCGTTGTGGGGCCCGAGTGTTGAGAATCAGCGGGGTGGAGATGTTGATGCCTACCCTCACCACCTGGGGGTGGCCCGTCAGGAAGTCCAGTACCCAGTTACACAGGGCGGGGTCGAGACCCAGGGTCTTGAGCTTGATGACGAGTTAGGAGGGCACTATGGTGTTAAATGCTGAGCTGTAGTCGATGAACAGCATTCTCACATAGGTATTCCTCTTGTCCAGATGGGTTAGGGCAGTGTGGTTGAGATTGCATCGTCTGTGGACCTATTTGGGCGGTAAGCAAATTGGAGTGGGTCTAGGGTGTCAGGTAGGGTGGAGGTGATATGGTCCTTGACTAGTCTCTCAAAGCACTTCATGATGACGGAAGTGAGTGCTACGGGGCGGTAGTCGTTTAGCTCAGTTACCTTAGCTTTCTTGGGAACCGGAACAATGGTGGCCCTCTTGAAGCATGTGGGAACAGCAGACTGGTATAGGGATTGATTGAATATGTCCGTAAACACACCAGCCAGCTGGTCTGCGCATGCTCTGAGGGCGCGGCTGGGGATGCCGTCTGGGCCTGCAGCCTTGCGAGGGTTAACACGTTTAAATGTTTTACTCACCTCGGCTGCAGTGAAGGAGAGTTTTGGTTGCGGGCCGTGTCAGTGGCACTGTATTGTCCTCAAAGCGGGCAAAAAAGTTACTTAGTCTGCCTGGGAGCAAGGCATCCTGGTCCGTGACTGGGCTGGTTTTCTTTTTGTAATCTGTGATTGACTGTAGACCCTGCCACATACTTCTTGTGTCTGAGCCGTTGAATTGCGATTCTACTTTGTCTCTATATTGACACTTAGCTTGTTTGATTGCCTTGCGGAGGGAATAGCTACACTGTTTGTATTCATTCATGTTTCCGGTCACCTTGCCCTGATTAAAAGCAGTGGTTCGCGCTTTCAGTTTCACGCGAATGCTGCCATCAATCCACGGTTTCTGGTTTGGGAATGTTTTAATCGTTGCTATGGGAACGACATCTTCAACGCACGTTCTAATGAACTCGCTCACCGAATCAGCGTATTCGTCAATGTTGTTGTCTGACGCAATACGAAACATATCCCAGTCCACGTGATGGAAGCAGTCTTGGAGTGTGGAATCAGATTGGTCGGACCAGCGTTGAACAGACCTCAGCGCGGGAGCTTCTTGTTTTAGTTTCTGTTTGTAGGCAGGGAGCAACAAAATGGAGTCGTGGTCAGCTTTTACGAAAGGAGAGCGGGTGAGGTTCTTATATGCGTCGCAGAAGTTAGAATAGCAATGATCCAAGGTTTTGCCAGCCCTGGTTGCGCAATCGGTATGCTGATACAATTTAGGGAGTCTTGTTTTCAGATAAGCCTTGTTAAAATCCCCAGCTAGATTGAATGCTGCCTCAGGATATGTGGATTCCAGTTTGCAAAGAGTCAAATAAAGTTTGTTCAGAGCCATCGATGTGTCTGCTTGGGGAGGAATATATACGGCTGTGATTATAATAGAAGAGAATTCCCTTGGTAGATAATACGGTCGACATTTGATTGTGAGGAATTCTAAATCAGGTGAACAGAAGGACTTGAGTTCCTGTATGTTGTTGTGACCACACCACGTCTCGTTAACCATAAAGCATACGCCGACGCCCCTCTTCTTACCAGAAAGATGTTTGTTTCTGTCGGCGCGATGCGTGGAGAAACCAGCTGGCTGCACCGACTCCGATAGCATCTCTCCGGTGAGCCATGTTTCCGAGTGCAGGCACAGCTAGGATTCAAATCCATGGTCTTCTGAATCACCAGCTATGCCTGACATGTCAGCAATGCAGGGGACAAGCCTGCTCGAAAGTCCAAGCGGAGGGCTGTTTGCGAAGTGAGTTGGTGCTTCGGCAGAGAAAAGAATCGAACAACGTGGGGCTCAACCCACGGCCCTGAGATTAAGAGTCTCATTCTCCAACGAATCAGCCACTCAGGAACCTCAACGGTAATATTGACTTGGTCAGAATATCGTACAGCTCCGTTTGTGGAAAATGTGGTCATCAGTGAGAGTGCTGTTAGTGGATCCTGTGGTGCAATCGGTTAGCGTATTGTGTTTATACAGTAATATATAGCAAATTGATGACAAGGTTGTGAGTTCAAGCCCGACCAGGAGCAAGTATTCTTCTTGAACCCTGTCTATTTCTTGTCCAGAAAAGGAGCATTTATTCAATACACTTAGGAGGACGTTTCAAAATGAATTGGTATGTCATTGAGATAACAGGTCAGAGTGCAGGCACAGCTAGGATTCAAATCCATAGTCTTCTGAATCACCAGCTATGCCTGACATGTCAGCAATGCAGGGTGGCAAGCCTGCTCGGAAATCCAAGCGGTTGGCTGTTTGCGTAGTGAGTTGGTACTTCGGCAGAGAAAATAATCGACCTACGCGGGGCTCAACCCACGTCCCTGAGATTAAGTCTCATGCTCTACCGACTGAGCTAGCCAGGTACATCAATTGTAGTACTGACTTGGACCGAATACCGTACAGCTCCGTTTGTGCAAAGTATGGTGATCAGTAAGCATGCTTTGCATAGCTCCTGTGGCGCAGTCGGTTAGCGCGTGGTACTTATACAGCAGTATGCAACGAAGCAATGCCGAGGTTGTGAGTTCGAGCCTCACCAGGAGCAAGTGCTTTTCTTGAACCCTCTACCTGTCTATTTCTTGTCTAGAAAAATAGGATTTATTCAATCTATTTCATAAGGAACTGGTATGTCATTGAGATTAAGAGTCTCATGCTCTACCGACTGAGCTAGCCAGGTACCTCAATGACAATATTGTATTGGTCCGAATATCATACAGCTCCGTTTGTGCAAAATATGGTGATCAGTGAGAGTGTTGTTAATGGATACTGTGGTGTAATCTGTGAGCGTGTTGTACTTATACAGCAGTATACAGCAATTAGATGACAGGCAGGTCAATTGTAGTACTGACTTGGACTGAATATCGTACAGATCTGTTGGTGCAAAATATGGTGATCAGTAAGCATGCTTTGCATAGCTCCTGTGGTTCAGTCGGTTTGCGCCTGGTACTTATACAGCAGTATGCAGCGCAGCAAATGCCGAGGTTGTGGGTTTGAGCCTCCCCAGGAGCAACTTCTTTTCTTGAACCCTCTGCCTGTCTATTTCTTGTCCAGAAAAAGAGGATTTATTCAATCTATTTCATAAGTAATTGGTAAGTCATTGCGATAACAGGTCAGAGTGCAGGGACAGCTACTATTCAAAAGTATAGTCTTCTGCATTACCAGCAATGCCTGACACATCAGCAATGCAGGATGGCAAGCCTGCTCGAAAATCCAAGCGGTTGGCTGTTCGCGAAGTGAGTTGGTACTTTGGCAGAGAAAATAATCACCCAACGTGGGGCTCGAACCCACGACCCTGAGATTAAGAGTCTCATGCTCTACCGACTGAGCTAGCCAGGTACCTCAGTGGTAATCTTGTATTGGTCCGAATATCGTACAGCTCCGTTTGTGCAAAATATGGTGATCAGTGAGAGTGTTGTTAATGGATACTGTGGTGTAATCTGTGAGCGTGTTGTACTTATACAGCAGTATACAGCAATTAGATGACAATGTTGTGCGTTCAAGTTCCACCAGGAGCAAGTATTCTTCTTGAACCCTCTCCCTGTCTATTTCTTGTCCAGAAAAAGACCATTTATTCAATCTATTTCATAAGTAATTGGTATGTCATTGAGATAACAGATCAGACTACAGGCACAGCTACGATTCAAGTCCATAGTCTTCTGTATCACCAGCTATGCCTGACACGTCAGCAATGCAAGGTGGCAAGCCTGCTAGAAAGTCCAGGTGAATGGCTGTTTGCAAAGTGAGTTGGTGCTTCGGCTCACACAAGAATCACCCCATTTGTGGTATCGACCCTACGATTCTGAGGTTAAGAGGCTCATGCTCAAATGTCTGAGCTTGCCAGGCAGGTCAATTGTAGTACTGACTTGGACCGAATATCGTACAGATATGTTGGTGCAAAATATGGTGATCAGTAAGCATGGTTTGCATAGCTCCTGTGGTTCAGTCGGTTGGCGTGTGGTACTTATACAGCAGTATGCAGCGCAGCAAATGCCGAGGTTGTGGGTTTGAGCCTCACAAGGAGCAACTTATTTTCTTGAACCCTCTGCCTGTCTATTTCTTGTCCAGAAAAAGAGGATTTATTCAATCTATTTCATAAGTAATTGGTAAGTCATTGCAATAACAGGTCAGAGTAGAGGGACAGCTACTATTCAAATGTATAGTCTTATGCATTACCAGCAATGCCTGACAGATCAGCAATGCAGGATGGCAAGCCTGCTCGAAAATCCAAGCGGTTGGCTGTTCGCGAAGTGAGTTGGTACTTCGGCAGAGAAAAATATCGTACAGCTCCGTTTGTGCAAAACATGGTGATCAGTGAGAGTGTTGTTAATGGATTCTGTGGTGTAATCTGTGAGCGTGTTGTACTTATACAGCAGTATACAGCAATTAGATGACAAGGTTGTGCGTTCAAGCTCCACCAGGAGCAAGTATTCTTCTTGAACCCTCTCCCTGTCTATTTCTTGTCCAGAAAAGGAGCATTTATTCAATCTATTTCATAAGTAATTGGTATGTCATTGAGATAACAGGTCAGACTACAGGTACAGCTACGATTCAAGTCCATAGTCTTCTGCATTACCAGCAATGCCTGACACATCAGCAATGCAGGATGGCAAGCCTGCTCGAAAATCCAAGCGGTTGGCTTTTCGCGAAGTGAGTTGGTACATCGGCTGAGAAAATAATCACCCCAACGTGGGACTCAAACCCACGACCCTGAGATTAAGAGTCTCATGCTCTACCGACTGAGCTAGCCAGGTACCTCAATGGCAATATTGTATTGGTCCGAATATCGTACAGCTCCGTTTGTGCAAAATATGGTGATCAGTGAGAGTGTTGTTAATGGATACTGTGGTGTAATCTGTGAGCGTGTTGTACTTATACAGCAGTATGCAGCAATTAGATGACAGGCAGGTCAATTGTAGTACTGACTTGGACTGAATATCGTACAGATCTGTTGGTGCAAAATATGGTGATCAGTAAGCATGCTTTGCATAGCTCCTGTGGTTCAGTCGGTTTGCGCCTGGTACTTATACAGCAGTATGCAGCGCAGCAAATGCTGAGGTTGTGGGTTTGAGCCTCCCCAGGAGCAACTTCTTTTCTTGAACCCTCTGCCTGTCTATTTCTTGTCCAGAAAAAGAGGATTTATTCAATCTATTTCATAAGTAATTGGTAAGTCATTGCGATAACAGGTCAGAGTGCAGGGACAGCTACTATTCAAAAGTATAGTCTTCTGCATTACCAGCAATGCCTGACACATCAGCAATGCAGGATGGCAAGCCTGCTCGAAAATCCAAGCGGTTGGCTGTTCGCGAAGTGAGTTGGTACTTTGGCAGAGAAAATAATCACCCAACGTGGGGCTCGAACCCACGACCCTGAGATTAAGAGTCTCATGCTCTACCGACTGAGCTAGCCAGGTACCTCAGTGGTAATCTTGTATTGGTCCGAATATCGTACAGCTCCGTTTGTGCAAAATATGGTGATCAGTGAGAGTGTTGTTAATGGATACTGTGGTGTAATCTGTGAGCGTGTTGTACTTATACAGCAGTATACAGCAATTAGATGACAATGTTGTGCGTTCAAGTTCCACCAGGAGCAAGTATTCTTCTTGAACCCTCTCCCTGTCTATTTCTTGTCCAGAAAAAGACCATTTATTCAATCTATTTCATAAGTAATTGGTATGTCATTGAGATAACAGATCAGACTACAGGCACAGCTACGATTCAAGTCCATAGTCTTCTGTATCACCAGCTATGCCTGACACGTCAGCAATGCAAGGTGGCAAGCCTGCTAGAAAGTCCAGGTGAATGGCTGTTTGCAAAGTGAGTTGGTGCTTCGGCTCACACAAGAATCACCCCATTTGTGGTATCGACCCTACGATTCTGAGGTTAAGAGGCTCATGCTCAAATGTCTGAGCTTGCCAGGCAGGTCAATTGTAGTACTGACTTGGACCGAATATCGTACAGATATGTTGGTGCAAAATATGGTGATAAGTAAGCATGATTTGCATAGCTCCTGTGGTTCAGTCGGTTGGCATGTTGTACTTATACAGCAATATGCAGTGCAGCAAATGCCGAGTTTGTGGGTTCGAGCCTCACCAGGAGCAACTTCTTTTCTTGAACCCTCTGCCTGTCTATTTCTTGTCCAGAAAAAGAGGATTTATTCAATCTATTTCATAAGTAATTGGTATGTCATTGCAGAAACAGGTCAGAGTGCAGGGACAGCTACTATTCAAATATATAGTCTTCTGCATTACCAGCAATGCCTGACACATCAGCAATGCAAGACTGCTCGAAAATCCAAGCTGTTGGCTGTTGGCAAAGTGAGTTGGTACTTTGGCAGAGAAAATGATCACCCAACGTGGGGCTCGAACCCACAACCCTGAGATTTAAAGTCTCATGCTCTACCGACTGAGCTAGCCGGGTACCTCTATGATAATATTGTATTAGTCCGAATATCGTACAGCTCCGTTTGTGCAAAATATGGTGATCAGTGAGAGTGTTGTTAATGGATACTGTGGTGTAATCTGTGAGCGTGTTGTACTTATACAGCAGTATACAGCAATTAGATGACAAGGTTGTGCGTTCAAGCTCCACCAGGAGCAAGTATTCTTCTTGAACCCTCTCCCTGTCTATTTCTTGTCCAGAAAAGGAGCATTTTTTCAATCTATTTCATAAGTAATTGGTATGTCATTGAGATAACAGGTCAGACTACAGGCACAGCTACGATTCAAGTCCATAGTCTTCTGCATTACCAGCAATGCCTGACACATCAGCAATGCAGCCTGCTGGAAAATCCAAGCGGTTGGCTTTTCGCGAAGTGAGTTGGTACATCGGCTGAGAAAATAATCACCCAACGTGGGACTCGAACCCACGACCCTGAGATTAAGAGTCTCATGCTCTACCGACTGAGCTAGCCAGGTACCTCAATGGTAATCTTGTATTGGTCCGAATATCGTACAGCTCCGTTTGTGCAAAATATGGTGATCAGTGAGAGTGTTGTTAATGGATACTGTGGTGTAATCTGTGAGCGTGTTGTACTTATACAGCAGTATACAACAATTAGATGACAAGGTTGTGCGTTCAAGCTCCACCAGGAGCAAGTATTCTTCTTGAACCCTCTCCCTGTCTATTTCTTGTCCAGAAAAGGAGCATTTATTCAATCTATTTCATAAGTAATTGGTATGTCATTGAGATAACAGGTCAGACTACAGGCACAGCTACGATTCAAATCCATAGTCTTCTGCATTACCAGCAATGCCTGACACATCAGCAATGCAGGATGGCAAGCCTGCTCGAAAATCCAAGCGGTTGGCTTTTCGCGAAGTGAGTTGGTACATCGGTTGAGAAAATAATCACCCAACGTGGGGCTCGAACCCACGACCCTGAGATTATTAAGAGTCTCATGCTCTACCGACTGAGCTAGCCAGGTACCTCAACGACAATATTGTATTGGTCCGAATATCGTACAGCTCCGTTTGTGCAAAATATGGTGATCAGTGAGAGTGTTGTTAATGGATACTGTGGTGTAATCTGTGAGCGTGTTGTATTTATACAGCAGTATACAGCAATTAGATGACAGGCAGGTCAATTGTAGTACTGACTTGGACTGAATATCGTACAGATCTGTTGGTGCAAAATATGGTGATCAGTAAGCATGCTTTGCATAGCTCCTGTGGTTCAGTCTGTTTGCGCCTGGTACTTATACAGCAGTATGCAGCGCAGCAAATGCCGAGGTTGTGGGTTTGAGCCTCCCCAGGAGCAACTTCTTTTCTTGAACCCTCTGCCTGTCTATTTCTTGTCCAGAAAAAGAGGATTTATTCAATCTATTTCATAAGTAATTGGTAAGTCATTGCGATAACAGGTCAGAGTGCAGGGACAGCTACTATTCAAAAGTATAGGCTTCTGCATTACCAGCAATTCCTGACACATCAGCAATGCAGGATGGCAAGCCTGCTCGAAAATCCAAGCGGTTGGCTGTTCGCGAAGTGAGTTGGTACTTTGGCAGAGAAAATAATCACCCAACGTGGGGCTCGAACCCACGACCCTGAGATTAAGAGTCTCATGCTCTACCGACTGAGCTAGCCAGGTACCTCAGTGGTAATCTTGTATTGGTCCGAATATCGTACAGCTCCGTTTGTGCAAAATATGGTGATCAGTGAGAGTGTTGTTAATGGATACTGTGGTGTAATCTGTGAGCGTGTTGTACTTATACAGCAGTATACAGCAATTAGATGACAAGGTTGTGCGTTCAAGCTCCACCAGGAGCAAGTATTCTTCTTGAACCCTCTCCCTGTCTATTTCTTGTCCAGAAAAGGAGCATTTATTCAATCTATTTCATAAGTAATTGGTATGTCATTGAGATAACAGGTCAGACTACAGGCACAGCTACGATTCAAGTCCATAGTCTTCTGTATCACCAGCTATGCCTGACACGTCAGCAATGCAAGGTGGCAAGCCTGCTCGAAAGTCCAGGTGAATGGCTGTTTGCAAAGTGAGTTGGTGCTTCGGCTCAGACAAGAATCACCCCATTTGTGGTATCGACCCTACGATTCTGAGGTTAAGAGGCTCATGCTCAAATGTCTGAGCTTGCCAGGCAGGTCAATTGTGGTATGTCATTGCAATAACAGGTCAGAGTAGAGGGACAGCTACTATTCAAATGTATAGTCTTATGCATTACCAGCAATGCCTGACAGATCAGCAATGCAGGATGGCAAGCCTGCTCGAAAATCCAAGCGGTTGGCTGTTCGCGAAGTGAGTTGGTACTTCGGCAGAGAAAAATATCGTACAGCTCCGTTTGTGCAAAACATGGTGATCAGTGAGAGTGTTGTTAATGGATACTGTGGTGTAATCTGTGAGCGTGTTGTACTTATACAGCAGTATACAGCAATTAGATGACAAGGTTGTGCGTTCAAGCTCCACCAGGAGCAAGTATTCTTCTTGAACCCTCTCCCTGTCTATTTCTTCTCCAGAAAAGGAGCATTTTATTCAATACACTTAGGAGGACGTTTCATAAGTAATTGGTATGTAATTGAGATAACAGATCAGACTACAGGCACAGCTACGATTCAAGTCCATAGTCTTCTGCATTACCAGCAATGCCTGACACATCAGCAATGCAGGATGGCAAGCCTGCTCGAAAATCCAAGCGGTTGGCTGTTCGCGAAGTGAGTTGGTACTTTGGCAGAGAAAATAATCACCCAACGTGGGGCTCGAACCCACGACCCTGAGATTAAGAGTCTCATGCTCTACCGACTGAGCTAGCCAGGTACCTCAATGGTAATCTTGTATTGGTCCGAATATCGTACAGCTCCGTTTGTGCAAAATATGGTGATCAGTGAGAGTGTTATTAATGGATACTGTGGTGTAATCTGTGAGCGTGTTGTACTTATACAGCAGTATACAGCAATTAGATGACAAGGTTGTGCGTTCAAGCTCCACCAGGAGCAAGTATTCTTCTTGAACCCTCTCCCTGTCTATTTCTTGTCCAGAAAAGGAGCATTTATTCAATCTATTTCATAAGTAATTGGTATGTCATTGAGATAACAGGTCAGACTACAGGCACAGCTACGATTCAAGTCCATAGTCTTCTGTATCACCAGCTATGCCTGACACGTCAGCAATGCAAGTTGGCAAGCCTGCTCGAAAGTCCAGGTGAATGGCTGTTTGCAAAGTCAGTTGGTGCTTCGGCTCAGACAAGAATCACCCCATTTGTGGTATCGACCCTACGATTCTGAGGTTAAGAGGCTCATGCTCAAATGTCTGAGCTTGCCAGGCAGGTCAATTGTGGTATGTCATTGCAATAACAGGTCAGAGTAGAGGGACAGCTACTATTCAAAAGTATAGTCTTCTGCATTACCAGCAATGCCCGACAGATCAGCAATGCAGGATGGCAAGCCTGCTCGAAAATCCAAGCGGTTGGCTGTTCGCGAAGTGAGTTGGTACTTCGGCAGAGAAAAATATCGTACAGCTCCGTTTGTGCAAAACATGGTGATCAGTGAGAGTGTTGTTAATGGATACTGTGGTGTAATCTGTGAGCGTGTTGTACTTATACAGCAGTATACAGCAATTAGATGACAAGGTTGTGCGTTCAAGCTCCACCAGGAGCAAGTATTCTTCTTGAACCCTCTCCCTGTCTATTTCTTCTCCAGAAAAGGAGCATTTTATTCAATACACTTAGGAGGACGTTTCATAATTAATTGGTATGTCATTGAGATAACAGGTCAGAGTGCAGGGACAACTACTATTCAAATGTATAGTCTTCTGCATTACCAGCAATGCCTGACACATCAGCAATGCAGGAGGGCAAGCCTGCTCGAAAATCCAAGCGGTTGGCTGTTTGCGAAGTGAGTTGGTACTTCGGCAGAGAAAATAATCGAACTACGCGGGGCTCAACCCACGGCCCTGAGATTAAGAGGCTCATGCTCTACCGACTGAGCTAGCCAGGTACATCAATTGTAGTACTGACTTGGACCGTATACCGTACAGCTCCGTTTGTGCAAAATATGGTGATCAGTAAGCATGCTTTGCATAGCTCCTGTGGCGCAGTCGGTTAGCGTGTGGTACTTATACAGCAGTATGCAACGAAGCAATGCCGAGGTTGTGAGTTTGAGCCTCACCAGGAGCAAGTGCTTTTCTTGAACCCTCTACCTGTCTATTTCTTGTCTAGAAAAATAGGATTTATTCAATCTATTTCATAAGGAACTGGTATGTCATTGAGATTAAGAGTCTCATGCTCTACCGACTGAGCTAGCCAGGTACCTCAATGACAATATTGTATTGGTCCGAATATCATACAGCTCCGTTTGTGCAAAATATGGTGATCAGTGAGAGTGTTGTTAATGGATACTGTGGTGTAATCTGTGAGCGTGTTGTACTTATACAGCAGTATACAGCAATTAGATGACAGGCAGGTCAATTGTAGTACTGACTTGGACTGAATATCGTACAGATCTGTTGGTGCAAAATATGGTGATCAGTAAGCATGCTTTGCATAGCTCCTGTGGTTCAGTCGGTTTGCGCCTGGTACTTATACAGCAGTATGCAGCGCAGCAAATGCCGAGGTTGTGGGTTTGAGCCTCCCCAGGAGCAAGTATTCTTCTTGAACCCTCTCCCTGTCTATTTCTTGTCCAGAAAAGGAGCATTTATTCAATCTATTTCATAAGTAATTGGTATGTCATTGAGATAACAGGTCAGACTACAGGCACAGCTACGATTCAAGTCCATAGTCTTCTGCATTACCAGCAATGCCTGACACATCAGCAATGGAGGATGGCAAGCCTGCTCGAAAATCCAAGCGGTTGGCTTTTCGCGAAGTGAGTTGGTACATCGGCTGAGAAAATAATCACCCAACGTGGGGCTCGAACCCACGACCCTGAGATTAAGAATCTCATGCTCTACCGACTGAGCTAGCCAGGTACCTGAATGGCAATATTGTATTGGTCCGAATATCGTACAGCTCCGTTTGTGCAAAATATGGTGATCAGTGAGAGTGTTGTTAATGGATACTGTGGTGTAATCTGTGAGCGTGTTGTACTTATACAGCAGTATACAGCAATTAGATGACAAGGTTGTGCGTTCAAGCTCCACCATGAGCAAGTATTCTTCTTGAACCCTCTCCCTGTCTATTTCTTGTCCAGAAAAGGAGCATTTATTCAATCTATTTCATAAGTAATTGGTATGTCATTGAGATAACAGGTCAGACTACAGGCACAGCTACGATTCAAGTCCATAGTCTTCTGTATCACCAGCTATGCCTGACACGTCAGCAATGCAAGGTGGCAAGCCTGCTCGAAAGTCCAGGTGAATGGCTGTTTGCAAAGTGAGTTGGTGATTCGGCTCAGACAAGAATCACCCCATTTGTGGTATCGACCCTACGATTCTGAGGTTAAGAGGCTCATGCTCAAATGTCTGAGCTTGCCAGGCAGGTCAATTGTGGTATGTCATTGCAATAACAGGTCAGAGTAGAGGGACAGCTACTATTCAAATGTATAGTCTTATGCATTACCAGCAATGCCTGACAGATCAGCAATGCAGGATGGCAAGCCTGCTCGAAAATCCAAGCGGTTGGCTGTTCGCGAAGTGAGTTGGTACTTCGGCAGAGAAAAATATCGTACAGCTCCGTTTTTGCAAAACATGGTGATCAGTGAGAGTGTTGTTAATGGATACTGTGGTGTAATCTGTGAGCGTGTTGTACTTATACAGCAGTATACAGCAATTAGATGACAAGGTTGTGCGTTCAAGCTCCACCAGGAGCAAGTATTCTTCTTGAACCCTCTCCCTGTCTATTTCTTCTCCAGAAAAGGAGCATTTTATTCAATACACTTAGGAGGACGTTTCATAATTAATTGGTAAGTCATTGAGATAACAGGTCAGAGTGCAGGGACAACTACTATTCAAATGTATAGTCTTCTGCATTACCAGCAATGCCTGACACATCAGCAATGCAGGATGGCAAGCCTGCTCGAAAATCCAAGCGGTTGGCTGTTCGCGAAGTGAGTTGGTACTTCGGCAGAGAAAAATATCGTACAGCTCCGTTTGTGCAAAACATGGTGATCAGTGAGAGTGTTGTTAATGGATACTGTGGTGTAATCTGTGAGCGTGTTGTACTTATACAGCAGTATACAGCAATTAGATGACAAGGTTGTGCGTTCAAGCTCCACCAGGAGCAAGTATTCTTCTTGAACCCTCTCCCTGTCTATTTCTTCTCCAGAAAAGGAGCATTTTATTCAATACACTTAGGAGGACGTTTCATAATTAATTGGTATGTCATTGAGATAACAGGTCAGACTACAGGCACAGCTACGATTCAAGTCCATAGTCTTCTGTATCACCAGCTATGCCTGACACGTCAGCAATGCAAGGTGGCAAGCCTGCTCGAAAGTCCAGGTGAATGGCTGTTTGCAAAGTCAGTTGGTGCTTCGGCTCAGACAAGAATCACCCCATTTGTGGTATCGACCCTACGATTCTGAGGTTAAGAGGCTCATGCTCAAATGTCTGAGCTTGCCAGGCAGGTCAATTGTGGTATGTCATTGCAATAACAGGTCAGAGTAGAGGGACAGCTACTATTCAAATGTATAGTCTTATGCATTACCAGCAATGCCTGACAGATCAGCAATGCAGGATGGCAAGCCTGCTCGAAAATCCAAGCGGTTGGCTGTTCGCGAAGTGAGTTGGTACTTCGGCAGAGAAAAATATCGTACAGCTCCGTTTGTGCAAAACATGGTGATCAGTGAGAGTGTTGTTAATGGATACTGTGGTGTAATCTGTGAGCGTGTTGTACTTATACAGCAGTATACAGCAATTAGATGACAAGGTTGTGCGTTCAAGCTCCACCAGGAGCAAGTATTCTTCTTGAACCCTCTCCCTGTCTATTTCTTCTCCAGAAAAGGAGCATTTTATTCAATACACTTAGGAGGACGTTTCATAATTAATTGGTATGTCATTGAGATAACAGGTCAGGGTGCAGGGACAACTACTATTCAAATGTATAGTCTTCTGCATTACCAGCAATGCCTGACACATCAGCAATGCAGGAGGGCAAGCCTGCTCGAAAATCCAAGCGGTTGGCTGTTTGCGAAGTGAGTTGGTACTTCGGCAGAGAAAATAATCGAACTACGCGGGGCTCAACCCACGGCCCTGAGATTAAGAGGCTCATGCTCTACCGACTGAGCTAGCCAGGTACATCAATTGTAGTACTGACTTGGACCGAATACCGTACAGCTCCGTTTGTGCAAAATATGGTGATCAGTAAGCATGCTTTGCATAGCTCCTGTGGCGCAGTCGGTTAGCGTGTGGTACTTATACAGCAGTATGCAACGAAGCAATGCCGAGGTTGTGAGTTTGAGCCTCACCAGGAGCAAGTGCTTTTCTTGAACCCTCTACCTGTCTATTTCTTGTCTAGAAAAATAGGATTTATTCAATCTATTTCATAAGGAACTGGTATGTCATTGAGATTAAGAGTCTCATGCTCTACCGACTGAGCTAGCCAGGTACCTCAATGACAATATTGTATTGGTCCGAATATCATACAGCTCCGTTTGTGCAAAATATGGTGATCAGTGAGAGTGTTGTTAATGGATACTGTGGTGTAATCTGTGAGCGTGTTGTACTTATACAGCAGTATACAGCAATTAGATGACAGGCAGGTCAATTGTAGTACTGACTTGGACTGAATATCGTACAGATCTGTTGGTGCAAAATATGGTGATCAGTAAGCATGCTTTGCATAGCTCCTGTGGTTCAGTCGGTTTGCGCCTGGTACTTATACAGCAGTATGCAGCGCAGCAAATGCCGAGGTTGTGGGTTTGAGCCTCCCCAGGAGCAAGTATTCTTCTTGAACCCTCTCCCTGTCTATTTCTTGTCCAGAAAAGGAGCATTTATTCAATCTATTTCATAAGTAATTGGTATGTCATTGAGATAGCAGATCAGACTACAGGCACAGCTACGATTCAAGTCCATAGTCTTCTGCATTACCAGCAATGCCTGACACATCAGCAATGCAGGATGGCAAGCCTGCTCGAAAATCCAAGCGGTTGGCTTTTCGCGAAGTGAGTTGGTACATCGGCTGAGAAAATAATCACCCAACGTGGGGCTCGAACCCACGACCCTGAGATTAAGAGTCTCATGCTCTACCGACTGAGCTAGCCAGGTACCTCAATGGCAATATTGTATTGGTCCGAATATCGTACAGCTCCGTTTGTGCAAAATATGGTGATCAGTGAGAGTGTTGTTAATGGATACTGTGGTGTAATCTGTGAGCGTGTTGTACTTATACAGCAGTATACAGCAATTAGATGACAAGGTTGTGCGTTCAAGCTCCACCAGGAGCAAGTATTCTTCTTGAACCCTCTCCCTGTCTATTTCTTGTCCAGAAAAGGAGCATTTATTCAATCTATTTCATAAGTAATTGGTAAGTCATTGCGATAACAGGTCAGAGTGCAGGGACAGCTACTATTCAAAAGTATAGTCTTCTGCATTACCAGCAATGCCTGACACATCAGCAATGCAGGATGGCAAGCCTGCTCGAAAATCCAAGCGGTTGGCTTTTCGCGCAGTGATTTGGTACATCGGCTGAGAAAATAATCACCCAACGTGGGGCTCGAACCCACGACCCTGAGATTAAGAGTCTCATGCTCTACCTACTGAGCAAGCCAGGTACCTCAATGGTAATCTTGTATTGGTCCGAATATAGTACAGCTCCGTTTGTGCAAAATATGGTGATCAGTGAGAGTGTTGTTAATGGATACTGTGGTGTAATCTGTGAGCGTGTTGTACTTATACAGCAGTATACAGCAATTAGATGACAAGGTTGTGCGTTCAAGCTCCACCAGGAGCAAGTATTCTTCTTGAACCCTCTCCCTGTCTATTTTTTGTCCAGAAAAGGAGCATTTATTCAATCTATTTCATAAGTAATTGGTAAGTCATTGCGATAACAGGTCAGAGTGCAGGGACAGCTACTATTCAAAAGTATAGTCTTCTGCATTACCAGCAATGCCTGACACATCAGCAATGCAGGATGGCAAGCCTGCTCGAAAATCCAAGCGGTTGGCTGTTCGCGAAGTGAGTTGGTACTTTGGCAGAGAAAATAATCACCCAATGTGGGGCTCGAACCCACAACCCTGAGATTAAGAGTCTCATGCTCTACCGACTGAGCTAGCCAGGTACCTCAGTGGTAATCTTGTATTGGTCCGAATATCGTACAGCTCCGTTTGTGCAAAATATGGTGATCAGTGAGAGTGTTGTTAATGGATACTGTGGTGTAATCTGTGAGCGTGTTGTACTTATACAGCAGTATACAGCAATTAGATGACAAGGTTGTGCGTTCAAGCTCCACCAGGAGCAAGTATTCTTCTTGAACCCTCTCCCTGTCTATTTCTTGTCCAGAAAAGGAGCATTTATTCAATCTATTTCATAAGTAATTGGTATGTCATTGAGATAACAGGTCAGACTACAGGCACAGCTACGATTCAAGTCCATAGTCTTCTGCATTACCAGCAATGCCTGACACATCAGCAATGCAGGATGGCAAGCCTGCTCGAAAATCCAAGCGGTTGGCTTTTCGCGAAGTGAGTTGGTACATCGGCTGAGAAAATAATCACCGAACGTGGGGCTCGAACCCACGACCCTGAGATTAAGAGTCTCATGCTCTACCGACTGAGCTAGCCAGGTACCTGAATGGCAATATTGTATTGGTCCGAATATCGTACAGCTCCGTTTGTGCAAAATATGGTGATCAGTGAGAGTGTTGTTAATGGATACTGTGGTGTAATCTGTGAGCGTGTTGTACTTATACAGCAGTATACAGCAATTAGATGACAAGGTTGTGCGTTCAAGCTCCACCAGGAGCAAGTATTCTTCTTGAACCCTCTCCCTGTCTATTTCTTGTCCAGAAAAGGAGCATTTATTCAATCTATTTCATAAGTAATTGGTATGTAATTGAGATAACAGATCAGACTACAGGCACAGCTACGATTCAAGTCCATAGTCTTCTGCATTACCAGCAATGCCTGACACATCAGCAATGCAGGATGGCAAGCCTGCTCGAAAATCCAAGCGGTTGGCTGTTCGCGAAGTGAGTTGGTACTTTGGCAGAGAAAATAATCACCCAATGTGGGGCTCGAACCCACGACCCTGAGATTAAGAGTCTCATGCTCTACCGACTGAGCTAGCCAGGTACCTCAGTGGTAATCTTGTATTGGTCCGAATATCGTACAGCTCCGTTTGTGCAAAATATGGTGATCAGTGAGAGTGTTGTTAATGGATACTGTGGTGTAATCTGTGAGCGTGTTGTACTTATACAGCAGTATACAGCAATTAGATGACAAGGTTGTGCGTTCAAGCTCCACCAGGAGCAAGTATTCAACTTGAACCCTCTCCCTGTCTATTTCTTGTCCAGAAAAGGAGCATTTATTCAATCTATTTCATAAGTAATTGGTATGTCATTGAGATAACAGGTCAGACTACAGGCACAGCTACGATTCAAGTCCATAGTCTTCTGCATTACCAGCAATGCCTGACACATCAGCAATGCAGGATGGCAAGCCTGCTCGAAAATCCAAGCGGTTGGCTTTTCGCGAAGTGAGTTGGTACATCGGCTGAGAAAATAATCACCGAACGTGGGGATCGAACCCACGACCCTGAGATTAAGAGTCTCATGCTCTACCGACTGAGCTAGCCAGGTACCTGAATGGCAATATTGTATTGGTCCGAATATCGTACAGCTCCGTTTGTGCAAAATATGGTGATCAGTGAGAGTGTTGTTAATGGATACTGTGGTGTAATCTGTGAGCGTGTTGTACTTATACAGCAGTATACAGCAATTAGATGACAAGGTTGTGCGTTCAAGCTCCACCAGGAGCAAGTATTCTTCTTGAACCCTCTCCCTGTCTATTTCTTGTCCAGAAAATGAGCATTTATTCAATCTATTTCATAAGTAATTGGTAAGTCATTGCGATAACAGGTCAGAGTGCAGGGACAGCTACTATTCAAAAGTATAGTCTTCTGCATTACCAGCAATGCCTGACACATCAGCAATGCAGGATGGCAAGCCTGCTCGAAAATCCAAGCGGTTGGCTTTTCGCGAAGTGAGTTGGTACATCGGCTGAGAAAATAATCACCCAACGTGGGGCTCGAACCCACGACCCTGAGATTAAGAGTCTCATGCTCTACCGACTGAGCTAGCCAGGTACCTGAATGGCAATATTGTATTGGTCCGAATATCGTACAGCTCCGTTTGTGCAAAATATGGTGATCAGTGAGAGTGTTGTTAATGGATACTGTGGTGTAATCTGTGAGCGTGTTGTACTTATACAGCAGTATACAGCAATTAGATGACAAGGTTGTGCGTTCAAGCTCCACCAGGAGCAAGTATTCTTCTTGAACCCTCTCCCTGTCTATTTCTTGTCCAGAAAAGGAGCATTTATTCAATCTATTTCATAAGTAATTGGTATGTCATTGAGATAACAGGTCAGACTACAGGCACAGCTACGATTCAAGTCCATAGTCTTCTGTATCACCAGCTATGCCTGACACGTCAGCAATGCAAGGTGGCAAGCCTGCTCGAAAGTCCAGGTGAATGGCTGTTTGCAAAGTGAGTTGGTGATTCGGCTCAGACAAGAATCACCCCATTTGTGGTATCGACCCTACGATTCTGAGGTTAAGAGGCTCATGCTCAAATGTCTGAGCTTGCCAGGCAGGTCAATTGTAGTACTGACTTGGACTGAATATCGTACAGATCTGTTGGTGCAAAATATGGTGATCAGTAAGCATGCTTTGCATAGCTCCTGTGGTTCAGTCGGTTTGCGCCTGGTACTTATACAGCAGTATGCAGCGCAGCAATTGCCGAGGTTGTGGGTTTGAGCCTCCCCAGGAGCAACTTCTTTTCTTGAACCCTCTGCCTGTCTATTTCTTGTCCAGAAAAAGAGGATTTATTCAATCTATTTCATAAGTAATTGGTAAGTCATTGCGATAACAGGTCAGAGTGCAGGGACAGCTACTATTCAAAAGTATAGTCTTCTGCATTACCAGCAATGCCTGACACATCAGCAATGCAGGATGGCAAGCCTGCTCGAAAATCCAAGCAGTTGGCTGTTCGCGAAGTGAGTTGGTACTTTGGCAGAGAAAATAATCACCCAACGTGGGGCTCGAACCCACGACCCTGAGATTAAGAGTCTCATGCTCTACCGACTGAGCTAGCCAGGTCCCTCGATGGTAATCTTGTATTGGTCCGAATATCGTACAGCTCCGTTTGTGCAAAATATGGTGATCAGTGTGAGTGTTGTTAATGGATACTGTGGTGTAATCTGTGAGCGTGTTGTACTTATACAGCAGTATACAGCAATTAGATGACAAGGTTGTGCGTTCAAGCTCCACCAGGAGCAAGTATTCTTCTTGAACCCTCTCCCTGTCTATTTCTTGTCCAGAAAAGGAGCATTTATTCAATCTATTTCATAAGTAATTGGTATGTCATTGAGATAACAGGTCAGACTACAGGCACAGCTACGATTCAAGTCCATAGTCTTCTGCATTACCAGCAATGCCTGACACATCAGCAATGCAGGATGGCAAGCCTGCTCGAAAATCCAAGCGGTTGGCTTTTCGCGAAGTGAGTTGGTGCTTCGGCTCAGACAAGAATCACCCCATTTGTGGTATCGACCCTACGATTCTGAGGTTAAGAGGCTCATGCTCAAATGTCTGAGCTTGCCAGGCAGGTCAATTGTAGTACTGACTTGGACTGAATATCGTACAGATCTGTTGGTGCAAAATATGGTGATCAGTAAGCATGCTTTGCATAGCTCCTGTGGTTCAGTCGGTTTGCGCCTGGTACTTATACAGCAGTATGCAGCGCAGCAAATGCCGAGGTTGTGGGTTTGAGCCTCCCCAGGAGCAACTTATTTTCTTGAACCCTCTGCCTGTCTATTTCTTGTCCAGAAAAAGAGGATTTATTCAATCTATTTCATAAGTAATTGGTAAGTCATTGCGATAACAGGTCAGAGTGCAGGGACAGCTACTATTCAAAAGTTTAGTCTTCTGCATTACCAGCAATGCCTGACACATCAGCAATGCAGGATGGCAAGCCTGCTCGAAAATCCAAGCGGTTGGCTGTTCGCGAAGTGAGTTGGTACTTTGGCAGAGAAAATAATCACCCAACGTGGGGCTCGAACCCACGACCCTGAGATTAAGAGTCTCATGCTCTAACGACTGAGCCAGGTACCTCAATGGTAATCTTGTATTGGTCCGAATATCGTACAGCTCCGTTTGTGCAAAATATGGTGATCAGTGAGAGTGTTGTTAATGGATACTGTGGTGTAATCTGTGAGCGTGTTGTACTTATACAGCAGTATACAGCAATTAGATGACAAGGTTGTGCGTTCAAGCTCCACCAGGAGCAAGTATTCTTCTTGAACCCTCTCCCTGTCTATTTCTTGTCCAGAAAAGGAGCATTTATTAAATCTATTTCATAAGTAATTGGTATGTCATTGAGATAACAGGTCAGACTACAGGCACAGCTACGATTCAAGTCCATAGTCTTCTGCATTACCAGCAATGCCTGACACATCAGCAATGCAGGATGGCAAGCCTGCTCGAAAATCCAAGCGGTTGGCTTTTCGCGAAGTGAGTTGGTGCTTCGGCTCAGACAAGAATCACCCCATTTGTGGTATCGACCCTACGATTCTGAGGTTAAGAGGCTCATGCTCAAATGTCTGAGCTTGCCAGGCAGGTCAATTGTAGTACTGACTTGGACTGAATATCGTACAGATCTGTTGGTGCAAAATATGGTGATCAGTAAGCATGCTTTGCATAGCTCCTGTGGTTCAGTCGGTTTGCGCCTGGTACTTATACAGCAGTATGCAGCGCAGCAAATGCCGAGGTTGTGGGTTTGAGCCTCCCCAGGAGCAACTTATTTTCTTGAACCCTCTGCCTGTCTATTTCTTGTCCAGAAAAAGAGGATTTATTCAATCTATTTCATAAGTAATTGGTAAGTCATTGCGATAACAGGTCAGAGTGCAGGGACAGCTACTATTCAAAAGTATAGTCTTCTGCATTACCAGCAATGCCTGACACATCAGCAATGCAGGATGGCAAGCCTGCTCGAAAATCCAAGCAGTTGGCTGTTCGCGAAGTGAGTTGGTACTTTGGCAGAGAAAATAATCACCCAACGTGGGGCTCGAACCCACAACCCTGAGATTAAGAGTCTCATGCTCTACCGACTGAGCTAGCCAGGTACCTCAATGGTAATCTTGTATTGGTCCGAATATCGTACAGCTCAGTTTGTGCAAAATATGGTGATCAGTGAGAGTGTTGTTAATGGATACTGTGGTGTAATCTGTGAGCGTGTTGTACTTATACAGCAGTATACAGCAATTAGATGAAAAGGTTGTGCGTTCAAGCTCCACCAGGAGCAAGTATTCTTCTTGAACCCTCTCCCTGTCAATTTCTTGTCCAGAAAAGGAGCATTTATTCAATCTATTTCATAAGTAATTGGTATGTCATTGAGATAACAGGTCAGACTACAGGCACAGCTACGATTCAAGTCCATAGTCTTCTGCATTACCAGCAATGCCTGACACATCAGCAATGCAGGATGGCAAGCCTGCTCGAAAATCCAAGCGGTTGGCTTTTCGCGAAGTGAGTTGGTACATCGGCTGAGAAAATAATCACCCAACGTGCCTGACACATCAGCAATGCAGGATGGCAAGCCTGCTCGAAAGTCCAGGTGAATGGCTGTTTGCAAAGTGAGTTGGTGCTTCGGCTCAGACAAGAATCACCCCATTTGTGGTATCGACCCTACGATTCTGAGGTTAAGAGGCTCATGCTCAAATGTCTGAGCTTGCCAGGCAGGTCAATTGTAGTACTGACTTGGACTGAATATCGTACAGATCTATTGGTGCAAAATATGGTGATCAGTAAGCATGGTTTGCATAGCTCCTGTGGTTCAGTCGGTTTGCGCCTGGTACTTATACAGCAGTATGCAGCGCAGCAAATGCCGAGGTTGTGGGTTTGAGCCTCCCCAGGAGCAACTACTTTTCTTGAACCCTCTGCCTGTCTATTTCTTGTCCAGAAAAAGAGGATTTATTCAATCTATTTCATAAGTCATTGGTAAGTCATTGCGATAACAGGTCAGAGTGCAGGGACAGCTACTATTCAAAAGTATAGTCTTCTGCATTACCAGCAATGCCTGACAGATCAGCAATGCAGGATGGCAAGCCTGCTCGAAAATCCAAGCTGTTGGCTGTTCGCGAAGTGAGTTGGTACTTTGGCAGAGAAAATAATCACCCAACGTGGGGCTCGAACCCACGACCCTGAGATTAAGAGTCTCATGCTCTACCGACTGAGCTAGCCAGGTACCTCAATGGTAATCTTGTATTGGTCCGAATATCGTACAGCTCCGTTTGTGCAAAATATGGTGATCAGTGAGAGTGTTGTTAATGGATACCGTGGTGTAATCTGTGAGCGTGTTGTACTTATACAGCAGTATACAGCAATTAGATGACAAGGTTGTGCGTTCAAGCTCCACCAGGAGCAAGTATTCTTCTTGAACCCTCTCCCTGTCTATTTCTTGTCCAGAAAAGGAGCATTTATTCAATCTATTTCATAAGTAATTGGTATGTCATTGAGATAACAGGTCAGACTACAGGCACAGCTACGATTCAAGTCCATAGTCTTCTGCATTACCAGCTATGCCTGACACGTCAGCAATGCAAGGTGGCAAGCCTGCTCGAAAGTCCAGGTGAATGGCTGTTTGCAAAGTGAGTTGGTGCTTCGGCTCAGACAAGAATCACCCCATTTGTGGTATCGACCCTACGATTCTGAGGTTAAGAGGCTCATGCTCAAATGTCTGAGCTTGCCAGGCAGGTCAATTGTAGTACTGACTTGGACTGAATATCGTACAGATCTGTTGGTGCAAAATATGGTGATCAGTAAGCATGCTTTGCATAGCTCCTGTGGTTCAGTCGGTTTGCGCCTGGTACTTATACAGCAGTATGCAGCGCAGCAAATGCCGAGGTTGTGGGTTTGAGCCTCCCCAGGAGCAACTTCTTTTCTTGAACCCTCTGCCTGTCTATTTCTTGTCCAGAAAAAGAGGATTTATTCAATCTATTTCATAAGTCATTGGTAAGTCATTGCGATAACAGGTCAGAGTGCAGGGACAGCTACTATTCAAAAGTATAGTCTTCTGCATTACCAGCAATGCCTGACACATCAGCAATGCAGGATGGCAAGCCTGCTCGAAAATCCAAGCGGTTGGCTGTTCGCGAAGTGAGTTGGTACTTTGGCAGAGAAAATAATCACCCAACGTGGGGCTCGAACCCACGACCCTGAGATTAAGAGTCTCATGCTCCACCGACTGAGCTAGCCAGGTACCTCAATGGTAATCTTGTATTGGTCCGAATATCATACAGCTCCGTTTGTGCAAAATATGGTGATCAGTGAGAGTGTTGTTAATGGATACTGTGGTGTAATCTGTGAGCGTGTTGTACTTATACAGCAGTATACAGCAATTAGATTACAAGGTTGTGCGTTCAAGCTCCACCAGGAGCAAGTATTCTTCTTGAACCCTCTCCCTGTCTATTTCTTGTCCAGAAAAGGAGCATTTATTCAATCTATTTCATAAGTAATTGGTATGTAATTGAGATAACAGATCAGACTACAGGCACAGCTACGATTCAAGTCCATAGTCTTCTGCATTACCAGCAATGCCTGACACATCAGCAATGCAGGATGGCAAGCCTGCTCGAAAATCCAAGCGGTTGGCTTTTCGCGAAGTGAGTTGGTACATCGGCTGAGAAAATAATCACCCAACGTGGGGCTCGAACCCACGACGCTGAGATTAAGAGTCTCATGCTCTACCTACTGAGCAAGCCAGGTACCTCAATGGTAATCTTGTATTGGTCCGAATATCGTACAGCTCCGTTTGTGCAAAATATGGTGATCAGTGAGAGTGTTGTTAATGGATACTGTGGTGTAATCTGTGAGCGTGTTGTACTTATACAGCAGTATACAGCAATTAGATGACAAGGTTGTGCGTTCAAGCTCCACCAGGAGCAAGTATTCTTCTTGAACCCTCTCCCTGTCTATTTCTTGTCCAGAAAAGGAGCATTTATTAAATCTATTTCATAAGTAATTGGTATGTCATTGAGATAACAGGTCAGACTACAGGCACAGCTACGATTCAAGTCCATAGTCTTCTGCATTACCAGCAATGCCTGACACATCAGCAATGCAGGATGGCAAGCCTGCTCGAAAATCCAAGCGGTTGGCTTTTCGCGAAGTGAGTTGGTGCTTCGGCTCAGACAAGAATCACCCCATTTGTGGTATCGACCCTACGATTCTGAGGTTAAGAGGCTCATGCTCAAATGTCTGAGCTTGCCAGGCAGGTCAATTGTAGTACTGACTTGGACTGAATATCGTACAGATCTGTTGGTGCAAAATATGGTGATCAGTAAGCATGCTTTGCATAGCTCCTGTGGTTCAGTCGGTTTGCGCCTGGTACTTATACAGCAGTATGCAGCGCAGCAAATGCCGAGGTTGTGGGTTTGAGCCTCCCCAGGAGCAACTTATTTTCTTGAACCCTCTGCCTGTCTATTTCTTGTCCAGAAAAAGAGGATTTATTCAATCTATTTCATAAGTAATTGGTAAGTCATTGCGATAACAGGTCAGAGTGCAGGGACAGCTACTATTCAAAAGTATAGTCTTCTGCATTACCAGCAATGCCTGACACATCAGCAATGCAGGATGGCAAGCCTGCTCGAAAATCCAAGCAGTTGGCTGTTCGCGAAGTGAGTTGGTACTTTGGCAGAGAAAATAATCACCCAACGTGGGGCTCGAACCCACAACCCTGAGATTAAGAGTCTCATGCTCTACCGACTGAGCTAGCCAGGTACCTCAATGGTAATCTTGTATTGGTCCGAATATCGTACAGCTCAGTTTGTGCAAAATATGGTGATCAGTGAGAGTGTTGTTAATGGATACTGTGGTGTAATCTGTGAGCGTGTTGTACTTATACAGCAGTATACAGCAATTAGATGAAAAGGTTGTGCGTTCAAGCTCCACCAGGAGCAAGTATTCTTCTTGAACCCTCTCCCTGTCAATTTCTTGTCCAGAAAAGGAGCATTTATTCAATCTATTTCATAA
This sequence comes from Oncorhynchus mykiss, assembly GCF_057628025.1. NCBI lineage: Eukaryota > Metazoa > Chordata > Actinopteri > Salmoniformes > Salmonidae > Oncorhynchus > Oncorhynchus mykiss. The sequence goes on from NC_143041.1 coordinate 4,919,802, forward strand.
GTAATTGGTATGTCATTGAGATAACAGGTCAGACTACAGGCACAGCTACGATTCAAGTCCATAGTCTTCTGCATTACCAGCAATGCCTGACACATCAGCAATGCAGGATGGCAAGCCTGCTCGAAAATCCAAGCGGTTGGCTTTTCGCGAAGTGAGTTGGTACATCGGCTGAGAAAATAATCACCCAACGTGCCTGACACATCAGCAATGCAGGATGGCAAGCCTGCTCGAAAGTCCAGGTGAATGGCTGTTTGCAAAGTGAGTTGGTGCTTCGGCTCAGACAAGAATCACCCCATTTGTGGTATCGACCCTACGATTCTGAGGTTAAGAGGCTCATGCTCAAATGTCTGAGCTTGCCAGGCAGGTCAATTGTAGTACTGACTTGGACTGAATATCGTACAGATCTGTTGGTGCAAAATATGGTGATCAGTAAGCATGGTTTGCATAGCTCCTGTGGTTCAGTCGGTTTGCGCCTGGTACTTATACAGCAGTATGCAGCGCAGCAAATGCCGAGGTTGTGGGTTTGAGCCTCCCCAGGAGCAACTACTTTTCTTGAACCCTCTGCCTGTCTATTTCTTGTCCAGAAAAAGAGGATTTATTCAATCTATTTCATAAGTCATTGGTAAGTCATTGCGATAACAGGTCAGAGTGCAGGGACAGCTACTATTCAAAAGTATAGTCTTCTGCATTACCAGCAATGCCTGACAGATCAGCAATGCAGGATGGCAAGCCTGCTCGAAAATCCAAGCTGTTGGCTGTTCGCGAAGTGAGTTGGTACTTTGGCAGAGAAAATAATCACCCAACGTGGGGCTCGAACCCACGACCCTGAGATTAAGAGTCTCATGCTCTACCGACTGAGCTAGCCAGGTACCTCAATGGTAATCTTGTATTGGTCCGAATATCGTACAGCTCCGTTTGTGCAAAATATGGTGATCAGTGAGAGTGTTGTTAATGGATACTGTGGTGTAATCTGTGAGCGTGTTGTACTTATACAGCAGTATACAGCAATTAGATGACAAGGTTGTGCGTTCAAGCTCCACCAGGAGCAAGTATTCTTCTTGAACCCTCTCCCTGTCTATTTCTTGTCCAGAAAAGGAGCATTTATTCAATCTATTTCATAAGTAATTGGTATGTCATTGAGATAACAGGTCAGACTACAGGCACAGCTACGATTCAAGTCCATAGTCTTCTGCATTACCAGCTATGCCTGACACGTCAGCAATGCAAGGTGGCAAGCCTGCTCGAAAGTCCAGGTGAATGGCTGTTTGCAAAGTGAGTTGGTGCTTCGGCTCAGACAAGAATCACCCCATTTGTGGTATCGACCCTACGATTCTGAGGTTAAGAGGCTCATGCTCAAATGTCTGAGCTTGCCAGGCAGGTCAATTGTAGTACTGACTTGGACTGAATATCGTACAGATCTGTTGGTGCAAAATATGGTGATCAGTAAGCATGCTTTGCATAGCTCCTGTGGTTCAGTCGGTTTGCGCCTGGTACTTATACAGCAGTATGCAGCGCAGCAAATGCCGAGGTTGTGGGTTTGAGCCTCCCCAGGAGCAACTTCTTTTCTTGAACCCTCTGCCTGTCTATTTCTTGTCCAGAAAAAGAGGATTTATTCAATCTATTTCATAAGTCATTGGTAAGTCATTGCGATAACAGGTCAGAGTGCAGGGACAGCTACTATTCAAAAGTATAGTCTTCTGCATTACCAGCAATGCCTGACACATCAGCAATGCAGGATGGCAAGCCTGCTCGAAAATCCAAGCGGTTGGCTTTTCGCGAAGTGAGTTGGTACATCGGCTGAGAAAATAATCACCCAACGTGGGGCTCGAACCCACGACCCTGAGATTAAGAGTCTCATGCTCTACCTACTGAGCAAGCCAGGTACCTCAATGGTAGTCTTGTATTGGTCCGAATATCGTACAGCTCCGTTTGTGCAAAATATGGTGATCAGTGAGAGTGTTGTTAATGGATACTGTGGTGTAATCTGTGAGCGTGTTGTACTTATACAGCAGTATACAGCAATTAGATGACAAGGTTGTGCGTTCAAGCTCCACCAGGAGCAAGTATTCTTCTTGAACCCTCTCCCTGTCTATTTCTTGTCCAGAAAAGGAGCATTTATTCAATCTATTTCATAAGTAATTGGTATGTCATTGAGATAACAGGTCAGACTACAGGCACAGCTACGATTCAAGTCCATAGTCTTCTGCATTACCAGCTATGCCTGACACGTCAGCAATGCAAGGTGGCAAGCCTGCTCGAAAGTCCAGGTGAATGGCTGTTTGCAAAGTGAGTTGGTGCTTCGGCTCAGACAAGAATCACCCCATTTGTGGTATCGACCCTACGATTCTGAGGTTAAGAGGCTCATGCTCAAATGTCTGAGCTTGCCAGGCAGGTCAATTGTAGTACTGACTTGGACTGAATATCGTACAGATCTGTTGGTGCAAAATATGGTGATCAGTAAGCATGCTTTGCATAGCTCCTGTGGTTCAGTCGGTTTGCGCCTGGTACTTATACAGCAGTATGCAGCGCAGCAAATGCCGAGGTTGTGGGTTTGAGCCTCCCCAGGAGCAACTTCTTTTCTTGAACCCTCTGCCTGTCTATTTCTTGTCCAGAAAAAGAGGATTTATTCAATCTATTTCATAAGTCATTGGTAAGTCATTGCGATAACAGGTCAGAGTGCAGGGACAGCTACTATTCAAAAGTATAGTCTTCTGCATTACCAGCAATGCCTGACACATCAGCAATGCAGGATGGCAAGCCTGCTCGAAAATCCAAGCGGTTGGCTGTTCGCGAAGTGAGTTGGTACTTTGGCAGAGAAAATAATCACCCAACGTGGGGCTCGAACCCACGACCCTGAGATTAAGAGTCTCATGCTCCACCGACTGAGCTAGCCAGGTACCTCAATGGTAATCTTGTATTGGTCCGAATATCATACAGCTCCGTTTGTGCAAAATATGGTGATCAGTGAGAGTGTTGTTAATGGATACTGTGGTGTAATCTGTGAGCGTGTTGTACTTATACAGCAGTATACAGCAATTAGATTACAAGGTTGTGCGTTCAAGCTCCACCAGGAGCAAGTATTCTTCTTGAACCCTCTCCCTGTCTATTTCTTGTCCAGAAAAGGAGCATTTATTCAATCTATTTCATAAGTAATTGGTATGTAATTGAGATAACAGATCAGACTACAGGCACAGCTACGATTCAAGTCCATAGTCTTCTGCATTACCAGCAATGCCTGACACATCAGCAATGCAGGATGGCAAGCCTGCTCGAAAATCCAAGCGGTTGGCTTTTCGCGAAGTGAGTTGGTACATCGGCTGAGAAAATAATCACCCAACGTGGGGCTCGAACCCACGACCCTGAGATTAAGAGTCTCATGCTCTACCTACTGAGCAAGCCAGGTACCTCAATGGTAATCTTGTATTGGTCCGAATATCGTACAGCTCCGTTTGTGCAAAATATGGTGATCAGTGAGAGTGTTGTTAATGGATACTGTGGTGTAATCTATGAGCGTGTTGTACTTATACAGCAGTATACAGCAATTAGATGACAAGGTTGTGCGTTCAAGCTCCACCAGGAGCAAGTATTCTTCTTGAACCCTCTCCCTGTCTATTTCTTGTCCAGAAAAGGAGCATTTATTCAATCTATTTCATAAGTAATTGGTATGTCATTGAGATAACAGGTCAGACTACAGGCACAGCTACGATTCAAGTCCATAGTCTTCTGTATCACCAGCTATGCCTGACACGTCAGCAATGCAAGGTGGCAAGCCTGCTCGAAAGTCCAGGTGAATGGCTGTTTGCAAAGTGAGTTGGTGCTTCGGCTCAGACAAGAATCACCCCATTTGTGGTATCGACCCTACGATTCTGAGGTTAAGAGGCTCATGCTCAAATGTCTGAGCTTGCCAGGCAGGTCAATTGTAGTACTGACTTGGACTGAATATCGTACAGATCTGTTGGTGCAAAATATGGTGATCAGTAAGCATGCTTTGCATAGCTCCTGTGGTTCAGTCGGTTTGCGCCTGGTACTTATACAGCAGTATGCAGCGCAGCAAATGCCGAGGTTGTGGGTTTGAGCCTCCCCAGGAGCAACTTCTTTTCTTGAACCCTCTGCCTGTCTATTTCTTGTCCAGAAAAATAGGATTTATTCAATCTATTTCATAAGTCATTGGTAAGTCATTGCGATAACAGGTCAGAGTGCAGGGACAGCTACTATTCAAAAGTATAGTCTTCTGCATTACCAGCAATGCCTGACACATCAGCAATGCAGGATGGCAAGCCTGCTCGAAAATCCAAGCGGTTGGCTGTTCGCGCAGTGAGTTGGTACTTTGGCAGAGAAAATAATCACCCAACGTGGGGCTCGAACCCACGACCCTGAGATTAAGAGTCTCATGCTCCACCGACTGAGCTAGCCAGGTACCTCAATGGTAATCTTGTATTGGTCCGAATATCGTACAGCTCCGTTTGTGCAAAATATGGTGATCAGTGAGAGTGTTGTTAATGGATACTGTGGTGTAATCTGTGAGCGTGTTGTACTTATACAGCAGTATACAGCAATTAGATGACAAGGTTGTGCGTTCAAGCTCCACCAGGAGCAAGTATTCTTCTTGAACCCTCTCCCTGTCTATTTCTTGTCCAGAAAAGGAGCATTTATTCAATCTATTTCATAAGTAATTGGTATGTAATTGAGATAACAGATCAGACTACAGGCACAGCTACGATTCAAGTCCATAGTCTTCTGCATTACCAGCAATGCCTGACACATCAGCAATGCAGGATGGCAAGCCTGCTCGAAAATCCAAGCGGTTGGCTTTTCGCGAAGTAAGTTGGTACATCGGCTGAGAAAATAATCACCCAACGTGGGGCTCGAACCCACGACCCTGAGATTAAGAGTCTCATGCTCTACCTACTGAGCAAGCCAGGTACCTCAATGGTAATCTTGTATTGGTCCGAATATCGTACAGCTCCGTTTGTGCAAAATATGGTGATCAGTGAGAGTGTTGTTAATGGATACTGTGGTGTAATCTGTGAGCGTGTTGTACTTATACAGCAGTATACAGCAATTAGATGACAAGGTTGTGCGTTCAAGCTCCACCAGGAGCAAGTATTCTTCTTGAACCCTCTCCCTGTCTATTTCTTGTCCAGAAAAGGAGCATTTATTCAATCTATTTCATAAGTAATTGGTATGTAATTGAGATAACAGATCAGACTACAGGCACAGCTACGATTCAAGTCCATAGTCTTCTGCATTACCAGCAATGCCTGACACATCAGCAATGCAGGATGGCAAGCCTGCTCGAAAATCCAAGCGGTTGGCTTTTCGCGAAGTGAGTTGGTACATCGGCTGAGAAAATAATCACCCAACGTGGGGCTCGAACCCACGACCCTGAGATTAAGAGTCTCATGCTCTACCTACTGAGCAAGCCAGGTACCTCAATGGTAATCTTGTATTGGTCCGAATATCGTACAGCTCCGTTTGTGCAAAATATGGTGATCAGTGAGAGTGTTGTTAATGGATACTGTGGTGTAATCTGTGAGCGTGTTGTACTTATACAGCAGTATACAGCAATTAGATGACAAGGTTGTGCGTTCAAGCTCCACCAGGAGCAAGTATTCTTCTTGAACCCTCTCCCTGTCTATTTCTTGTCCAGAAAAGGAGCATTTATTCAATCTATTTCATAAGTAATTGGTAAGTCATTGCGATAACAGGTCAGAGTGCAGGGACAGCTACTATTCAAAAGTATAGTCTTCTGCATTACCAGCAATGCCTGACACATCAGCAATGCAGGATGGCAAGCCTGCTCGAAAATCCAAACGGTTGGCTTTTCGCGAAGTGAGTTGGTACATCGGCTGAGAAAATAATCACCCAACGTGGGGCTCGAACCCACGACCCTGAGATTAAGAGTCTCATGCTCTACCGACTGAGCTAGCCAGGTACCTCAATGACAATATTGTATTGGTCCGAATATCGTACAGCTCCGTTTGTGCAAAATATGGTGATCAGTGAGAGTGTTGTTAATGGATACTGTGGTGTAATCTGTGAGCGTGTTGTACTTATACAGCAGTATACAGCAATTAGATGAAAAGGTTGTGAGTTCAAGCTCCACCAGGAGCAAGTATTCTTCTTGAACCCTCTCCCTGTCTATTTCTTGTCCAGAAAAGGAGCATTTATTCAATCTATTTCATAAGTAATTGGTATGTCATTGAGATAACAGGTCAGACTACAGGCACAGCTACGATTCAAGTCCATAGTCTTCTGTATCACCAGCTATGCCTGACACGTCAGCAATGCAAGGTGGCAAGCCTGCTCGAAAGTCCAGGTGAATGGCTGTTTGCAAAGTGAGTTGGTGCTTCGGCTCAGACAAGAATCACCCCATTTGTGGTATCGACCCTACGATTCTGAGGTTAAGAGGCTCATGCTCAAATGTCTGAGCTTGCCAGGCAGGTCAATTGTAGTACTGACTTGGACTGAATATCGTACAGATCTGTTGGTGCAAAATATGGTGATCAGTAAGCATGCTTTGCATAGCTCCTGTGGTTCAGTCGGTTTGCGCCTGGTACTTATACAGCAGTATGCAGCGCAGCAAATGCCGAGGTTGTGGGTTTGAGCCTCCCCAGGAGCAACTTCTTTTCTTGAACCCTCTGCCTGTCTATTTCTTGTCCAGAAAAATAGGATTTATTCAATCTATTTCATAAGTCATTGGTAAGTCATTGCGATAACAGGTCAGAGTGCAGGGACAGCTACTATTCAAAAGTATAGTCTTCTGCATTACCAGCAATGCCTGACACATCAGCAATGCAGGATGGCAAGCCTGCTCGAAAATCCAAGCGGTTGGCTGTTCGCGCAGTGAGTTGGTACTTTGGCAGAGAAAATAATCACCCAACGTGGGGCTCGAACCCACGACCCTGAGATTAAGAGTCTCATGCTCCACCGACTGAGCTAGCCAGGTACCTCAATGGTAATCTTGTATTGGTCCGAATATCGTACAGCTCCGTTTGTGCAAAATATGGTGATCAGTGAGAGTGTTGTTAATGGATACTGTGGTGTAATCTGTGAGCGTGTTGTACTTATACAGCAGTATACAGCAATTAGATGACAAGGTTGTGCGTTCAAGCTCCACCAGGAGCAAGTATTCTTCTTGAACCCTCTCCCTGTCTATTTCTTGTCCAGAAAAGGAGCATTTATTCAATCTATTTCATAAGTAATTGGTATGTAATTGAGATAACAGATCAGACTACAGGCACAGCTACGATTCAAGTCCATAGTCTTCTGCATTACCAGCAATGCCTGACACATCAGCAATGCAGGATGGCAAGCCTGCTCGAAAATCCAAGCGGTTGGCTTTTCGCGAAGTGAGTTGGTACATCGGCTGAGAAAATAGTCACCCAACGTGGGGCTCGAACCCACGACCCTGAGATTAAGAGTCTCATGCTCTACCGACTGAGCTAGCCAGGTACCTCAATGGCAATATTGTATTGGTCCGAATATCGTACAGCTCCGTTTGTGCAAAATATGGTGATCAGTGAGAGTGTTGTTAATGGATACTGTGGTGTAATCTGTGAGCGTGTTGTACTTATACAGCAGTATACAGCAATTAGATTACAAGGTTGTGCGTTCAAGCTCCACCAGGAGCAAGTATTCTTCTTGAACCCTCTCCCTGTCTATTTCTTGTCCAGAAAAGGAGCATTTATTCAATCTATTTCATAAGTAATTGGTAAGTCATTGCGATAACAGGTCAGAGTGCAGGGACAGCTACTATTCAAAAGTATAGTCTTCTGCATTACCAGCAATGCCTGACACATCAGCAATGCAGGATGGCAAGCCTGCTCGAAAATCCAAGCGGTTGGCTTTTCGCGAAGTGAGTTGGTACATCGGCTGAGAAAATAATCACCCAACGTGGGGCTCGAACCCACGACCCTGAGATTAAGAGTCTCATGCTCTACCTACTGAGCAAGCCAGGTACCTCAAAGGTAATCTTGTATTGGTCCGAATATCGTACAGCTCCGTTTGTGCAAAATATGGTGATCAGTGAGAGTGTTGTTAATGGATACTGTGGTGTAATCTGTGAGCGTGTTGTACTTATACAGCAGTATACAGCAATTAGATGACAAGGTTGTGCGTTCAAGCTCCACCAGGAGCAAGTATTCTTCTTGAACCCTCTCCCTGTCTATTTCTTGTCCAGAAAAGGAGCATTTATTCAATCTATTTCATAAGTAATTGGTAAGTCATTGCGATAACAGGTCAGAGTGCAGGGACAGCTACTATTCAAAAGTATAGTCTTCTGCATTACCAGCAATGCCTGACACATCAGCAATGCAGGATGGCAAGCCTGCTCGAAAATCCAAGCGGTTGGCTGTTCGCGAAGTGAGTTGGTACTTTGGCAGAGAAAATAATCACCCAACGTGGGGCTCGAACCCACGACCCTGAGATTAAGAGTCTCATGCTCTACCGACTGAGCTAGCCAGGTACCTCACTGGTAATCTTGTATTGGTCCGAATATCGTACAGCTCCGTTTGTGCAAAATATGGTGATCAGTGAGAGTGTTGTTAATATATACTGTGGTGTAATCTGTGAGCGTGTTGTACTTATACAGCAGTATACAGCAATTAGATGAAAAGGTTGTGCGTTCAAGCTCCACCAGGAGCAAGAATTCTTCTTGAACCCTCTCCCTGTCTATTTCTTGTCCAGAAAAGGAGCATTTATTCAATCTATTTCATAAGTAATTGGTATGTCATTGAGATAACAGGTCAGACTACAGGCACAGCTACGATTCAAGTCCATAGTCTTCTGTATCACCAGCTATGCCTGACACGTCAGCAATGCAAGGTGGCAAGCCTGCTCGAAAGTCCAGGTGAATGGCTGTTTGCAAAGTGAGTTGGTGCTTCGGCTCAGACAAGAATCACCCCATTTGTGGTATCGACCCTACGATTCTGAGGTTAAGAGGCTCATGCTCAAATGTCTGAGCTTGCCAGGCAGGTCAATTGTAGTACTGACTTGGACTGAATATCGTACAGATCTGTTGGTGCAAAATATGGTGATCAGTAAGCATGCTTTGCATAGCTCCTGTGGTTCAGTCGGTTTGCGCCTGGTACTTATACAGCAGTATGCAGCGCAGCAAATGCCGAGGTTGTGGGTTTGAGCCTCCCCAGGAGCAACTTCTTTTCTTGAACCCTCTGCCTGTCTATTTCTTGTCCAGAAAAAGAGGATTTATTCAATCTATTTCATTAGTAATTGTTTTGTCGTTGAGATAACAGGTCAGAGTGCAGGGACAGCTACGATTCTAATGTACCGACTGAGCTAGCCAGGTACCTCAATGGTATATCGTACAGCTCCATTTGTGCAAAATATGGTGATCAGTGAGAGTGTTGTTAATGGATCCTGTGGGGCAATCGGTTAGTGTATTGCGCTTATACAGCAATATGTTGCAATTAGATGACAAGGTTGTGCGTTCAAGCTCCACCAGGAGCAAGTATTCTTCTTGAACCCTCTCCCTGTCTATTTCTTGTCCAGAAAAGGAGCATTTATTCAATCTATTTCATAAGTAAATAGGTATGTAATTGAGAAAACAGGTCAGACTACAGGCACAGCTACGATTCCGAAGCCGAAACTTGGTGAGCGTAGGTTTGGCATAATGGGCAGTTGGCCCCGAACAAGATGGCGTATAGACCTCAACGGTTTTTGAGTTATGGCCATTTTTCTGGGATTAAAGGTCCAAAATGGAAATAGAGAAATTATTTTTCCACTTTACGTCAAAGTCAAGGAGCCTTCGGTTTCAATAAAAAAAGAACCAGCCATTTATCTGTTGTCATTGAAGACAAATCGTACAATGACAAATTGGTGATGTTCACAAATAGGCGTTTCTTTTTTTCAACAGTTACAGATCCAGTTGCAGGGTGTTCATACGAATCTTTTTAAAGTTTGCTGCGGAGCTCTGCGAGACTTCTGTGATTTTCTATGATTTTCTGAAATAACACACACTCACTAAACCCTCTGTAAATAACTCAGTTCTTAACGTAAAGACTTATAACTCAGGATTCTGTAAAGGCATACCCCAATCAGGATATGAGTTTATTTATAGCTTCCTGTGCCAACCGGAAGTGCCTTAAATGGTGTCATAGTCGCTGTTTCCAAGGGTTAAAAAGGTCAGATCTTTCCAAAACTTCATATGTGTGATTAGGCAACCCCCATAAATTGTAAGTCAGTCATTTCTCCCAACAGATGTCAAAGAAAAGCTCTCACACACACACACAGCAAGGATGGAGTGACAAAGTGCGGTGCTTAAAGACACAGAGAGCAGGCAATGGCATTACCATAATACCTAGGCCGCGCCTTGTTCAACGAGATATCCCGCTTGACCGTAGCTTGCTCGGTCTAGGCGCAGCGACCATTAGAAAAGTAGGCCCAAAATGAAGCCTGCCCCACAACGTCATTTGATTTTGGGTGACAGTGAGAGAACCGTTAGGGTGAGAAGAAAGATTCCACCACAGGAATGTTCCTAAGGTCCTCCCGATCTGTGCAAGCCTAACCTTGACCGTGTGGCATTAACCCTTAACAGTAAAAAGAAGGTGTTTACATCAAACAGTTTGCATTGACTTCTCTCCCCAAAGGAATACATTGCCTGCACCCCTAAATTCAACCTGAAGCCTATATGGGTTATCAATGCCGTATGAACCTGTCTTCGGTAACAGTCCATCAGGCCACTATGAGGTCTACCTGTGTTGATTCTAAGCTTCCTGGACCAACCGGAAGTGGTTAAAATCACCCTAAAAGTGTATATCCATACCCTGCCTGCAGTTTGATAGACATAGTGCATTCAACCCTGTGTAAATCAGTCAATTCTTAACGTAAAGACTTAAAACTCAGGATTCTGTAAAAGCATACCCTAATGAGGATGTGTGTTTACTTATAGCTTCCTGTGCCAACCGGAAGTGCCACAATTGGTGTCTCAGGGGCTGTTTCGAAGGGTTAAAAAAGTCAGATCTGTCCAAAACTTCATATGTGTGATTAGGCAACCCCCATGAACTGTAAATCGGTCATTTTTCCCATAACATTTCAAAGGAAAACTACAGTGCCTTGCGAAAGTATTCGGCCCCCTTTAACTTTGCGACCTTTTGCCACATTTCAGGCTTCAAACATAAAGATATAAAACTGTATTTTTTTGTGAAGAATCAACAACAAGTGGGACACAATCATGAAGTGGAACGACATTTATTGGATATTTCAAACTTTTTTAACAAATCAAAAACTGAAAAATTGGGCGTGCAAAATTATTCAGCCCCTTTACTTTCAGTGCAGCAAACTCTCTCCAGAAGTTCAGTGAGGATCTCTGAATGATCCAATGTTGACCTAAATGACTAATGATGATAAATACAATCCACCTGTGTGTAATCAAGTCTCCGTATAAATGCACCTGCACTGTGATAGTCTCAGAGGTCCGTTAAAAGCGCAGAGAGCATCATGAAGAACAAGGAACACACCAGGCAGGTCCGAGATACTGTTGTGAAGAAGTTTAAAGCCGGATTTGGATACAAAAAGATTTCCCAAGCTTTAAACATCCCAAGGAGCACTGTGCAAGCGATAATATTGAAATGGAAGGAGTATCAGACCACTGCAAATCTACCAAGACCTGGCCGTCCCTCTAAACTTTCAGCTCATACAAGGAGAAGACTGATCAGAGATGCAGCCAAGAGGCCCATGATCACTCTGGATGAACTGTAGAGATCTACAGCTGAGGTGGGAGACTCTGTCCATAGGACAACAATCAGTCGTATATTGCACAAATCTGGCCTTTATGGAAGAGTGGCAAGAAGAAAGCCATTTCTTAAAGATATCCATAAAAAGTGTCGTTTAAAGTTTGCCACAAGCCACCTGGGAGACACACCAAACATGTGGAATAAGGTGATCTGGTCAGATGAAACCAAAATTGAACTTTTTGGCAACAATGCAAAACGTTATGTTTGGCGTAAAAGCAACACAGCTGAACACACCATCCCCACTGTCAAACATGGTGGTGGCAGCATCATGGTTGGGCCTGCTTTTCTTCAACAGGGACAGGGAAGATGGTTAAAATTGATGGGAAGATGGATGGAGCCAAATACAGGACCATTCTGGAAGAAAACCTGATGGAGTCTGCAAAAGACCTGAGACTGGGATGGAGATTTGTCTTCCAACAAGACAATGATCCAAAACATAAAGCAAAATCTACAATGGAATGGTTCAAAAATAAACATATCCAGGTGTTAGAATGGCCAAGTCAAAGTCCAGACCTGAATCCAATCGAGAATCTGTGGAAAGAACTGAAAACTGCTGTTCACAAATCCATCCAACCTCACTGAGCTCGAGCTGTTTTGCAAGAAGGAATGGGAAAAAAATTCAGTCTCTCGATGTGCAAAACTGATAGAGACATACCCCAAGCGACTTACAGCTGTAATCGCAGCAAAAGTTGGCGCTACAAAGTATTAACTTAAGGGGGCTGAATAATTTTGCACGCCCAATTTTTCAGTTTTTGATTTGTTAAAAAAGTTTGAAATATCCAATAAATGTCGTTCCACTTCATGATTGTGTCCCACTTGTTGTTGATTCTTCACAAAAAAATACAGTTTTATATCTTTATGTTTGAAGCCTGAAATGTGGCAAAAGGTCGCAAAGTTCAAGGGGGCCGAACACTTTCGCAAGGCACTGTAAATCACACTAAAACACAACTTGGAAGGAGGGACGTATTGGGGTGCGTAGAGACAGACAGTGGCTGCAATAGTTAGCTTTGTTCGAGCTAAAAAAAGAACCGTCAGACCTAGAGTTCCGAAACTTTAGAAACCTGTTCTAGATCTCCGGTCGATAGTGCGTGGTGAGTTAGGTGGCTCTAGAAGGTTCTCGGACCGAGAAACAGCCTCGTACATTTGCAATGACTTCAATTCATTTTGACCATTACGAAAATGACGACATTTAGAAAAGTCTCAGAGACGCAAGGATAGGTGCATTGAAACCGGCTCGGCCCATAGAGACGGACCCCAACGTTTCTGTCCGATAGCTCATTCAAGGACCCCGTAGCATGGCATGTAAAAAAGTGGATTTTCAGCACCAATTAGGGTTTTGCTCGGGCACCGAAGGACCTATCGAGACGAAACTCGGGATTCGGGGTCGCCTCACATAGGCCTTCACATAATGTCCGAACTGGACCCGCAGCTAGAACGTAACTACGTGTTTTATGGTTTTTTTTATGGTTTGAACCGAAGGCGTTGTGAATTTTGGGCCAACTCTGAAGTATGTAATAGTTGGCTACTAAACGAGTTGGAAAAAGTGGGTTTGGTGTCAGTTTGTATCAGTTTGGTGTCAGAATGATATCTAATTGACTGAAAAACTATTGTCCTCTTGACTCTTGTCCATTTGCAATATGTTTAAACAGTGAGGTACCATCACCAAAGTGACATTCTGAAATCTATCCTAACGAGCGATTGAGATGAACCAGAATCACTGCAAAGCCATCCCGAGTTCATCGGGCCAGTCAATTTCACATTCCTGCAGGATTTTTATAGCATGACAAATTCGTGATGGTACTTGCCCATTAAAACATATTGCAAATGCACAGTGACTTTGAAAAAGTAAGAAAACATAAACAAATGGACATAATGAAATCACCATATTTAAATTTTTGGGTTACCAGTTGCACAACAATGCACGTGCATTTGCAATATGATTCTATAGTGAAAAAACATCACCAAATGGACATTCTGAAATCAACCCTAACGAGCAATTGAGATCAACCAGAATCACTGCCCAGCCATCCCGAGTTCATCGGGCCAGTCAATTTCGCATTCCTGCAGGATCTTTATAGCATGACAAATTCGTGATGGTACTTGCCCATTAAAACATATTGCAAATGCACAGTGGCTTTGAAAAAGTAAGAAAACATAAACAAATGGACATAATGAAATCACCATATTTTTATTTTTGGGTTACCAGTTGCACAACGTGCATTTGCAATATGATTCTATAGTGAAAAAACATCACCAAATGGACATTCTGAAATTGTCATGTACTGTCATGTTGTGTCTTGTCTCTGTCCTTTCCCTTCACCCTGTCTCCCTCTGCTGGTCGTTGTTAGGTTACCTTTTCTCCCCCGCTTTCCCCCAGCTGTTCCTTGTCTCCTCTTGACTACCTCGTCACCCCTTCTCCCACCTGTTCCCCTTTTCCCTCTGATTAGTCCCCTATATCTCTCTCTGTTTTTGTTCCTGTCCTTGTCGGATTCTTGTTTGTTGTGTTTCATGCCTGAACCAGACTGTCGTCATGTTTGCTGTAACCTTGTCTTGTCCTGTCGGAATCTGCCGGTCCGTCTGAGCCTACCTATGTTTGGTAATTAAAGAAGCTCTGTTTAAGTTAATTCGCTTTTGGGTCCTCATTCACTCACCGTAACAGAAGAATCCGACCAAGAATGGACCCAGCGACTTCGGATCCTCTCCACTCAGCCGTCGGGATCCAGGGAGCGATGCTAGGCAGACACGAGCAGGAAGTGTCTGCTGCTCGACATGCCGTTGAGACCCTGGCCACCCAAGTCTCCAACCTCACAGAACAGGTTCACCATCTCCGCCTCGATCCACCGGCCACTTCCAGGGCTTTCGAATCTCCGGAGCCCAGAATCAATAACCCGCCGTGTTACTCTGGGGAGCCCACTGAATGCCGCTCGTTCCTCACCCAGTGTGATATTGTGTTTTCTCTCCAGCCCAACACTTACTCCAGGAGCACTGCTCGTGTCGCCTACGTCATATCTCTCCTTATTGGACGGGCTCGTGAGTGGGGCACGGCAATCTGGGAGGCAAGGGCTGAGTGTACTAACCAGTATCAGGACTTTAAGGAGGAGATGATACGGGTTTTTGATCGATCTGTTTTTGGGGAGGAGGCTTCCAGGGCCCTGTCTTCCCTATGTCAAGGCAATCGATCCATAACAGACTACTCTATTGAGTTTCGCACTCTTGCTGTCTCCAGTGGCTGGAACGAGCCGGCCTTGCTCGCTCGTCTTCTGGAGGGTCTCCGCGCAGAGGTAAAGGATGAGATTCTCTCCCGGGAGGTTCCTTCCAGCGTGGATTCCTTGATTGAACTCGCTATTCGCATTGAGCGACGGGTTGATCTTCGTCACCGAGCTCGTGGAGAGGAGCTCGCACTCTCCGTCGCCCCCCTCTCCGCATCACTACCATCTTCCTCTGCCGGCTCGGGAGCTGAGCCCATGCAGCTGGGAGGTATCCGCATCTCGACTAAGGAGAGGGAACGGAGAATCACCAACCGCCTCTGTCTCTATTGCGGTTCCGCTGGTCATTTTGTCACTTCATGTCCAGTAAAAGGCCAGAGCTCGTCAGTAAGCGGAGGGCTACTGGTGAGCGCTACTACTCCTGTCTCTCCTTCAAGATCCTGCACTACCTTGTCGGTCCATCTACGCTGGACCGGTTCGTCAGCTTCCTGCAGTGCCTTAATAGACTCTGGGGCGGAGGGCTGTTTTATGGACGAGACCTGGGCTCGGGAACATGACATTCCTCTCAGACAGTTAAAGGAGCCCACGGCCTTGTTCGCCCTGGATGGTAGTCCTCTCCCCAGGATTCAGCGTGAGACGCTACCTTTAACCCTCACTGTTTCTGGTAATCATAGCAAAACCATTTCTTTTTTAATTTTTCGTTCACCTTTTACACCTGTTGTTTTGGGCCATCCCTGGCTAGTTTGTCATAATCCTTCCATTAATTGGTCTAGTAATTCTATCCTCTCCTGGAACGTCTCTTGTCATGTGAAATGTTTAATGTCTGCTATCCCTCCTGTTTCCTCTGTCTCTTCTTCACAGGAGGAGCCTGGTGATTTGACAGGGGTGTTCAGGGGTGTTCAGTCGGTCCAGGGCCACCTCTCTTCCTCCACACCGGTCGTATGATTGTAGTATTGATCTCCTTCCGGGAACCACCCCCCCCCCGGGGTAGACTATACTCTCTGTCGGCTCCCGAACGTAAGGCTCTCGAAGATTATTTGTCTGTAGCTCTTGACGCCGGTACCATAGTCCCCTCCTCCTCTCCCGCCGGAGCGGGGTTTTTTTTTGTCAAGAAGAAGGACGGGTCTCTGCGCCCCTGCATAGATTATCGAGGGCTGAATGACATAACAGTGAAGAATCGTTATCCGCTTCCTCTTATGTCTTCAGCCTTCGAGATCCTGCAGGGAGCCAGGTTTTTCACTAAGTTGGACCTTCGTAACGCTTACCATCTCGTGCGCATCAGGGAGGGGGACGAGTGGAAGACGGCGTTTAACACTCCGTTAGGGCACTTTGAATACCGGGTTCTTCCTTTCGGCCTCGCTAACGCTCCAGCTGTCTTTCAGGCATTAGTCAATGATGTCCTGAGAGACATGCTGAACATCTTTGTTTTCGTTTACCTTGACGATATCCTGATTTTTTCACCGTCACTCCAGATTCATGTTCAGCACGTTCGACGTGTCCTCCAGCGCCTTTTAGAGAATTGTCTTTTTGTGAAGGCTGAGAAGTGCACTTTTCATGCCTCCTCCGTCACATTTCTCGGTTCTGTTATTTCCGCTGAAGGCATTAAGATGGATCCCGCTAAGGTCCAAGCTGTCATTGATTGGCCCGTCCCTAAGTCACGCGTCGAGCTGCAGCGCTTTCTCGGCTTCGCGAACTTCTATCGTCGTTTCATCCGTAATTTCGGTCAGGTGGCAGCTCCTCTCACAGCCCTTACTTCTGTCAAGACGTGCTTTAAGTGGTCCGTTTCCGCCCAGGGAGCTTTTGATCTCCTCAAGAATCGTTTTACATCCGCTCCTATCCTTGTTACACCTGACGTCTCTAGACAGTTCGTTGTCGAGGTTGACGCGTCAGAGGTGGGCGTGGGAGCCATTCTTTCTCAGCGCTCCCTCTCTGACGACAAGGTCCACCCATGCGCGTATTTTTCTCATCGCCTGTCGCCGTCGGAACGTAACTATGATGTGGGTAACCGCGAACTGCTCGCCATCCGGTTAGCCCTAGGCGAATGGCGACAGTGGTTGGAGGGGGCGACCGTTCCTTTTGTCGTTTGGACTGACCATAGGAACCTTGAGTACATCCGTTCTGCCAAACGACTTAATGCGCGTCAGGCGCGTTGGGCGCTGTTTTTCGCTCGTTTCGAGTTCGTGATTTCTTATCGTCCGGGCTCTAAGAACACCAAGCCTGATGCTTTGTCTCGTCTCTTCAGTTCTTCAGTAGCCTCCACTGACCCCGAGGGGATTCTCCCTGAGGGGCGTGTTGTCGGGTTGACTGTCTGGGGAATTGAGAGGCAGGTAAAGCAAGCGCTCACTCACACTCCGTTGCCGCGCGCTTGTCCTAGGAACCTTCTTTTCGTTCCCGTTCCTACTCGTCTGGCCGTTCTTCAGTGGGCTCACTCTGCCAAGTTAGCCGGCCACCCTGGCGTTCGGGGTACGCTTGCTTCCATTCGCCAGCGTTTTTGGTGGCCCACCCGGGAGCATGACACTCGTCGTTTCGTGGCTGCTTGTTCGGTCTGCGCGCAGACTAAGTCCGGTAACTCTCCTCCTGCCGGCCGTCTCAGGCCGCTTCCTATTCCCTCTCGACCGTGGTCTCACATCGCCTTAGATTTTGTCACCGGACTGCCTTCGTCAGCGGGGAAGACTGTTATTCTTACGGTTGTCGATAGGTTCTCTAAGGCGGCTCATTTCATTCCCCTTGCTAAGCTTCCTTCTGCTAAAGAGACGGCACAAATCATCATCGAGAATGTTTTCAGAATTCATGGCCTTCCGTCAAACGTCGTTTCGGACAGAGGTCCGCAATTCACGTCTCAATTTTGGAGGGAGTTTTGTCGTTTGATTGGGGCTTCCGTCAGTCTCTCTTCCGGCTTTCACCCCCAGTCTAACGGTCAAGCAGAACGGGCCAATCAGACTATTGGTCGCATCTTACGCAGTCTTTCTTTTCGCAACCCTGCGTCTTGGTCAGAACAGCTCCCCTGGGCAGAATACGCCCACAACTCGCTTCCTTCGTCTGCGACCGGGCTATCTCCTTTTCAGAGTAGCCTCGGGTACCAGCCTCCGCTGTTCTCATCTCAGTTCGCCGAGTCCAGCGTCCCCTCCGCTCAGGCTTTTGTCCAACGTTGCGAGCGCACCTGGAAGAGGGTCAGGTCTGCACTTTGCCGTTATAGGACGCAGACTGTGAGGGCTGCTAATAAGCGTAGAACTAAGAGTCCTAGATATTGTCGCGGTCAGAGAGTTTGGCTCTCCACTCAGAACCTTCCCCTTAAGACGGCTTCTCGCAAGTTGACCCCGCGGTTCATTGGTCCGTTCCGTATTTCTCGGGTCATTAATCCTGTCGCAGTTCGACTTCTTCTTCCGCGTTACCTTCGTCGCGTCCACCCGGTCTTCCATGTCTCCTGCATCAAGCCCGTCCTTCGCGCCCCCGCTCGTCTTCCCCCCCCCCCCCATCCTTGTCG
This sequence comes from Oncorhynchus mykiss, assembly GCF_057628025.1. Classification (NCBI taxonomy): domain Eukaryota; kingdom Metazoa; phylum Chordata; class Actinopteri; order Salmoniformes; family Salmonidae; genus Oncorhynchus; species Oncorhynchus mykiss. The sequence goes on from NC_143041.1 coordinate 4,938,245, forward strand.
AGGGCGCACCCATCTACAGGGTCCGTAGAATTTTGGACATGCGTCCTCGGGGCCGTGGTCACCATTACCTCGTAGATTGGGAGGGGTACGGTCCTGAGGAGAGGAGTTGGGTTCCCTCTCGGGACGTGCTGGACCGTGCGCTGATCGAGGATTTCCTCCGTTGCCGCCAGGTTTCCTCCTCGAGTGCGCCAGGAGGCGCTCGGTGAGTGGGGGGGTACTGTCATGTACTGTCATGTTGTCTTGTCTCTGTCCTTTCCCTTCACCCTGTCTCCCTCTGCTGGTCGTGTTAGGTTACCTTTTCTCCCCCGCTTTCCCCCAGCTGTTCCTTGTCTCCTCTTGACTACCTCGTCACCCCTTCTCCCACCTGTTCCCCTTTTCCCTCTGATTAGTCCCCTATATCTCTCTCTGTTTTTGTTCCTGTCCTTGTCGGATTCTTGTTTGTTGTGTTTCATGCCTGAACCAGACTGTCGTCATGTTTGCTGTAACCTTGTCTTGTCCTGTCGGAATCTGCCGGTCCGTCTGAGCCTACCTATGTTTGGTAATTAAAGAAGCTCTGTTTAAGTTAATTCGCTTTTGGGTCCTCATTCACTCACCGTAACAGAAATCAACCCTAACGAGCAATTGAGATCAACCAGAATCACTGCCCAGCCATCCCGAGTTCATCGGGCCAGTCAATTTCGCATTCCTGCAGGATCTTTATAGCATGACAAATTCGTGATGGTACTTGCCCATTAAAACATATTGCAAATGCACAGTGACTTTGAAAAAGTAAGAAAACATAAACAAATGGACATAATGAAATCACCATATTTAAATTTTTGGGTTACCAGTTGCACAACAATGCACGTGCATTTGCAATATGATTCTATAGTGAAAAAACATCACCAAAGTGATATTCTGAAATCAACCCTAACGAGCGATTGAGATGAACCAGAATCACTGCCCAGCCATCCCGAGTTCATCGGGCCAGTCAATTTCACATTTCTGCAGGATTTTTATAGCATGACAAATTCGTGATGGTAAATGCCCATTGAAACATATTGCAAATGCACGTGCATTTGCAATATGATTCAATGGTGAAAAAACATCACCAAATGGACATGATGAAATCAACACAACAAGTGATGGAAATGAACAACTATCACTGCCCGGCCATCCCGAGTTCATCAGTTCAGTCAATTTTGGCCCCCAAAAAATTGACTTTTGACTTCCTATGAAATCATATTGCAAATGGACAAATCATATTCCTTATGCACAAGTAAAAAAACATTTTGATAATAACATTTTACAAAAGTAAATTCATACAGTTCTTACACATGATTAATTGACTTAAAATCAAAACAATTTCGAAAAACGGTCCAGAAAGCAGTTTTTTTACGAGGGTGATACGTTTTTTTTTTTTAAGTTCACATTTTCGACTTTTGACTTCCTATTAAATCATATTGCAAATGGACAAAACATATGCCTTATGCACAAGTAAAAAAAAATTAAAAAATTCTGATAATAAAATACGACTAAAGTATGTTGATACAGTTCTTATACGTGTGTAATTGACACAAAATTCAAAAGAATTTTGAAAAACGGTCCAGAAAGCACTTTTTTAAGGGTGTGTGAAGTTTTTTATAAAATTTTGACATTTTTTACTTTTGACTTTTGACTTCCTATTAAATCATATTCCAAATGGAGAAAACATATGCCTTATGCGCATGTAATTAAAAAAATAATAATTATGATAATAAAATTGGACAAAAGTATTTTCATACAGTTCTTACACATGTGTAATTGACAAAAAAAATCAAAAGAATTTCGAAAAACGGTCCAGAAAGCACTTTTTTAAGGGGTGATACGTTTTTGACAAAAAAATCATTTTTTAAAAATGTTGCTTTTGGATGTTGACTTGGGTTGCATTTCCAATATGAAAAACCCCGGTGGAGCGCACTCGCCCCCTGTTGGATTTTTGAAGTGTTACAACTGGCAGTTGCCATCAACTTTGCACGAATCAACGCCACATTGGGTGATATTGGACATCATGTATATGGTTTGTCCAATGCCAATGTTTTGCCATTCATTTTTGTCCATTTCAGGGGGGTATTCCCTTACATAAGTAATTGGTATGTCATTGCGATAACAGGTCAGAGTGCAGGGACAGCTACTATTCAAATGTATAGTCTTCTGCATTTACCAGCAATGCCTGACACATCAGCAATGCAGGATGGCAAGCCTGCTCGAAAATCCAAGCGGTTGGCGAAGTGAGTTGGTACTTCGGCAGAGAAAATACTCGCCCAACGTGGGGCTCAACCCACGGCCCTGAGATTAAGAGTCTCATGCTCTACCGACTGAGCTAGCCAGGTATCTCAATGATAATATTGTATTGGTCCGAATATCGTACAGCTCCGTGAGAGTGTTGTTAATGGATCCTGTGGTGCAATCCGTGAGCGTGTTGTACTTATACAGCAGTATACAGCAATTAGATGACAAGGGTATGACTTCAAGCCCCACCAGGAGCAAGTATTCTTCTTGAACCCTCTCCCTGTCTATTTCTTCTCCAGAAAAGGAGCATTTTATTCCATCCATTTCGGAGGACGTTTCATAGCTAATAGGTATGTCATTGAGATAAAAGGTCAGAGTGCAGGCACAGCTAGGATTCAAATCCATAGTCTTCTGAATCACCAGCTATGCCTGACACGTCAGCAATGCAGGGTGGCAAGCCTGCTCGAAAGTCCAAGCGGAGGGCTGTTTGCGAAGTGAGTTGTTGCTTCAGCAGAGAAAAGAATTGAACAACATGGGGTCTTATCGTGGGTGCCATATTCCTGATACAGCACGTTCTACCTGAGTATGCGGAGAGTGGTAAATTGACCCATGGTTTAGACGATGAGGATTTTGTTCCAAAACAAGCATAAGAGATCCCTAGATCTGGGTAGACAGGAAGTTAGTGTAGACTTTGGGAAGGATCTTTCAATGGAGTTTTATGTAGACCAAATGGGGTCTCTAACTCCATGGCAGTCTAGGACTCTGAGCCATTATGGTATATATTGGTGCAGGTCCCCATATTGATCGTGGACACAGGTCATAGCTCATATGGAGAGAGAGGGCTATATGAATCAACTCACCCAGAATGGAAGGAGGTGGAGTATAGTGAAGGTGAGAGTTTTTGACTGTAATCCGGAGAGAGGGATGTATTGCATAAAGATACGCCTTACCCTTTAAACAGTAATGAAGGAGGATCTAGGGTTGTGGTATGATGGATATGACCAGTTTTTGGTCGACACCCTAGTACGGTTCCGGGTAGAGGAGGTTATGCCAGTATGGTAAAGCTGTTCACGAAAGCAGGAATGCCAGATAATGACAGTTGCATTGATTTGCACTATTTATATCCACAGGTTCCTCCCTTTACAGTGACCGGAGGAGATTATTACCGTTTGACCCGGTACAGTACTCTTGGGAAATGATGTCAGGGCGAGGTTTTACCGGCAGATTGGACAGGATTATGCTGCCTTGTACATTTGAGAATGCCTTTCACACTCATTCAACACCAAGACATGAAGTTTAGCCAAACGGGAGGAAAAGAGCTACTCCATCTGGGTCTTTTGATGACAAAGTATACATTAATAACATTGGGGTTCCACGGGGGGTGCCAGATGAGTTCAAAGCAAGAAATCAGATCCTAGCAGGATTAGAGTTAAGCATTTCCGGGTGGTCTACTCTCAATAAGAACGTGGACTGGATTAATTATATTTATTATAATCAACAGCGCTTTACCAATTGTACCAGAGATGCTATTAAAGGTTTTGCTGAACAGACTGAAGCAACCAGCCTGATGGCTTGGCAGAATAGAATTGCATTAGATATGTTATTGGCTGAAAAGGGAGGAGTATGCGTGATTTTCGGGACCATGTTTGTGCTTACATCCCAAATAACACAGCTTCGGACAAATCAGTGACCGAAGCCTCAGCTGGTTTGACCACCCTGGCTCACGGTTTGGCTGAAAACTCTGGGGTGGATACTTATCTTAATAATTGGTTTGATAGTACGTTTGGAAAATTGAAAAATATTATGATCACTGTATTATGGGCCACATTCACCTGTGTGAATGTTTTAGTTTTATGGGGCTGTTGTCTAATTCCCTGTGTACGAGGCCTTATTTCCAGGACTCTGAGGAAATCGATGACAATAGATGGTGAGGTACCAGCCGATTCCAGGTTCTGACCCGTGGAGTCAGAACCTGGAACATGGTGGTGGCAGCATCATGGTCTGGGCCTGCTTTTCTTCAGCGGGGACAGGGAAGATGGTTAAAATTGATGGGAAGATGGATGGAGCCAAATACAGGACCATTCTGGAAGAAAACCTGATGGAGTCTGCAAAAGACCTGAGACTGGGACGGAGATTTGTCTTCCAACAAGACAATGATCCAAAACATAAAGCAAAATCTACAATGGAATGGTTCAAAAATAAACATATCCAGGTGTTAGAATGGCCAAGTCAAAGTCCAGACCTGTGGAAAGAACTGAGAACTGCTGTTCACAAATGCTCTCCATCCAACCTCACTGAGCTCGAGCTGTTTTGCAAGGAGGAATGGGAAAAAATTTCAGTCTCTCGATGTGCAAAACTGATAGAGACATACCCCAAGCGACTTACAGCTGTAATCGCAGCAAAAGGTGGCGCTACAAAGTATTAACTTAAGGGGGCTGAATAATTTTGCACGTCCAATTTTTCAGTTTTTGATTCGTTAAAAAAGCTTGAAATATCCAATAAATGTCGTTCCACTTCATGATTCATGATTCATGATTTCACTTCACGTCCCACTTGTTGTTGATTCTTCACAAAAAAATACAGTTTTATATCTTTATGTTTGAAGCCTGAAATGTGGCAAAAGGTCGCAAAGTTCAAGGGGGCCGAATACTTTCGCAAGGCATTGTATATGGTAACGGGCTATAGTGAATAACACAGAAACCTCATAATCCCCCTATGGGGTGTAACCATACCATCCGATATACTAGGTTGCTGATGAACCCAGGAACTTTAAACCTTTATTTTGTGAATGTATGAAGTGATGCACGTCCCTTTGTTGATTAACATATATATAAACTGGAGTTTTTGATTACCCCTTTTGACACCCACAAGGGTGTCACTCATTATCCTTTATTTCAGCGGTCCCAACATAGTAATATGTTAATAGCATTTCATGAAAATAATAAAACGTTTTTTATTAATAAAACATTTATTTTTAAATTTTTTTACAGAAAAACAGAAAAGAAAAATCAAACAAGAAAAATAGGAAAAAAAATCAACAAATGTTATATGCTTTTGTCTCCCCCTTTTGACACCCATAAAGGGTGTCACTTATCAAAAACAGGATAAAACTTTATTGTTTATTGACATGTAAGATATAGAATAACTTTGGTCATGGAAAACAGAGTAAAGCAGAGCAAAGCATTATTATAAACCATCTGGTCCTCTCAGCTACTCCTATCATGTACCAGGTGGGTTCCTTGCCACCCAGGGACTCTAAACCTTCACATAAGAGAGGACAAGTTATATCGTACACGTTATGTATTTAAGAAGTTATTATTCCACAACCTCACCCACAGCAAACCAGGGGTCATCCTCAGTCAGCCATATCCTCCCCTGAAAGCTTGATTCAGTATCAGCATCTCCAACTGGAGCATCAAGCAAAGGCATCATGCCTGAAGCCTTCACCACATCTGTAACAGACTTCTTAAAACAAGGTATGATGCAAGCAGCACAACACATCAATAACAAAAATACAAGAATTAGGGTCAGAAATCCAGTAACCACCATACCAGTGTACTTACCAAACCAGGCTCCCAACCAAGAGAACAGTCCAGACTCCTTCACCCCCGCCATGGTCCTCATCTCAGCAGATAGTGCATCAAGCCCACTAAGGGCCTTAGATATACTACCATCTGGACTGGTGTTATTAGGAATATACGTGCAACATTGTTCACCGAATATGTTACAGACACCCCCCTGACTGGCAAGAAGCATATCCAAGCAAGTCTATTCTGTCTGGCAACTCTAGATGTAGCCTCCAACTGTTCTGACATACCAGTGAGTGCATCACGAGAGTAATTCACAAAACGCTGTTGATTATATTAGATATAATTAATCCATGCAGTCTGTCTTGCATCCACTATGGCTGGGCCTATAATAGGTAGTAAGTGCCAGAGTCAGTCATTCCTACCCAATGCCTGAAATTCATGAGGAACCCCAACAGGCACCCCCAACAGATTAGTGTGTATGTCAACTGCATCCTCCGTCCATGGAGCACTACGTCTATATCTCCCATGGGATGTAATGTTTTCAGGCCCCCTGGATACAGAACCCAACAGCTGTTCAGCAGTAACATCAACAATGGTCAGTGGAATTATCAAACTGGTCAGAGCACACGTACCTTGCCAGTCTCCTCTAAGAATGGGTCTCAGTACTCTTTTGGGTCCACATATCCACCACACATCAGCCAGACCACTCGTTTGGTTTAGGCCTGCAACTGGCCAAGTGGCATTGATGGTCATGTTACTACTGCAATCAGCTTCAGGCAATCTCCCATAGTCTATGCCATTACCTGTACTCGTGATGCAACTGTAATTGCCTTTCTTTTCAGGGTCTTAGCTGTATACCTCATATAAGACAGCCACAAATTGTCCCTACCATCAAAACCAGTCTCAGTGCCGAATTGATCAATAGCTGAATAGTCTAGAACGTTAATTACCTGAATGTGTCATGTATTGTCATGTTGTGTCTTTCTGTCCTTTCCTTTCACCCTGTCTCCCTCTGCTGGTCGTACTAGGTTACCGTTTCTGTCCCTCTTTCCCCCAGCTGTTCCTTGTCTTCTCTGACTACCTCATTCACCCCTTTTCCCACCTGTTCCCTTTTTCCCTCTGATTAGGTCCCTATATCTCTCTCTGTTTCTGCTCCTGTCTTTGTCGGATTCTTGTTTGTGTGTCTCATGCCTGAACCAGACTATCATCGTGTTTGCTGCAACCTTGTCCTGTCCTGTCGGAATCGACCTGTCCATCTGAGCCCACGTGTGTTCATCATTAAAGAAACTCTGTTTGTTAATTCGCTTTTGGGTCCTCATTCACGCACCTGACAGAATGAGATTTGACACAGTGGTGGTAGGTGGCAGGTTCAGTCCAGGGGTGGTAGAGGAGTGTGTCTGGCTCTGGTTCGTCTGGGACCTCTATGGTTTTGGCAGCACCTTAATAGAAAACACACCCATCGTGTCTGTCCCGGTCCTTTGTAGTCCGAGGGTGTTGGTGCCTGCATCAGAGAGCTTAATGGTTTTGATGGTTAGTAGGATTTCATCACCTTTACATAGTTCAACAGTGCTCCCAGGTTTCCCCCATATCATGGAAAACATATCCACCTTTGTGGTATCCCCTATGCTATAAGGATACCCTCTTCTCCAATCCCAGAACTGTTCCAAGTTGGTTATCATGTAATCCCCATACGGACACCCTCCCCCATTACACAGGTACACTGGCACTCCTGTACACAGGTGTTAAAACCAAACACAAATATCTCAATTTCGTCCCTTCCCTGTTGGCTCAAAATATGTCCCAAATACTTAACATGAGTCTACCATAATTAAAACTTATCCTAGCTAATTTTCACACCACGTTCATCAGAGAAAATATAATGACACTATAATGTCAATTTCACTGCCTTTTTGGATTAAATTACCTTAATATCAGTATTACAAATTACCCTAGATTATCCATCCAAATGGCTTTCCAATGAGGCTGATCAGACCACAAAGGAAAGTTACAATGGAGGTCATAAGTCATACCACCCCTCCAAAGAAGTGTTTCTTACTATATTAAACAACATTCCTTTATCAAAAGATTTCACCTATTTAATAAAGACTCAGAAAATAAAAACTGATCATATTTAATATGTGAGTGTACCCCTTTAAGATATCTTGTCTCTGGGAACATTGAAATCCCCTTAAACCCAAAACGTTTGCTACAAACAAAACCTAATAATTGTAACAATACCCTCAAATAATTTGTTTTAAATTTCCTCAATGTTTCATGTAACTCATTCAGTCTTTAAAGGATTGTCTCCCCAAAATGCTTTATACCCTGCCAATAAACTCCCACAATTGTGATAAACGTGCACCGTCCCTTTAACATAAAATAAAATCAGCCTCCTGTTTAACTTCAAATGGTGTTATCTGAACAATCAAACCAAAAATCAATAACCAGGAATTATTGTAAAATGATATTCAGCTACTTTTAAAAAATGTATTTGGAACTTTTTTTTTCTGTAAAGTGACTCAAAGCTATAATGCACGCATTTTCCCTCTAAATGACACAACCAATTTTCTCTGTCATAATTTGAGGAATGTTATTGTGTAGTCAACGTAATTACGCAGTTTTACCTTCCAACTTCCTCTACCCCAAAATGTAAACGTACCATGTACTTCGCTAAATTCATAAGAACATTTTGATGGGCACAAATCTATCGTAATTGTCTCTTTATTATTATTTAGAATTCATCAGATTTAGATAACTGTCTCATCCCATGACCCAGCACCTTTAAAAAAACATAAAAAAATATGCCTCCATTCCCAATAGGCTATTCCAGTGATCATTTGGGAAACACAATGTATTACATAGAAATTGCCTCGCCATTATCTCGAACAAATTAGTCTCTCAATTCAACCTAAACAAACTATCAAAACGTTCAGTCATATCTTGAACAAATACTAATAACCGTATCAATCCGGGCAAAACCCATAAATATTTGAACTACAATCAGAATGAATTTTAGTCTATCAATGTCAAGGCTGAGACACGAACCCCAGTCCCCCGCATCAAAGGCAAAAACTTTACCCCAAAGCCATTCAAATGATTGAGGTACCCAGCCAATAACCATACCATTATAATTGTCTATACTTGCAAACTCCGGCACCGAGACAATTCCCAGAAAACATTACAATTCAAAGGCCCAAGCTTTTCCCCAGCGAGTATTCTCCTTATTCTCCGTTTTAGCGTCTCCAATATCCAACCAGGCTCCCCGTCGACTGGGAGCCCGTTGGGCAATGCTGCCTTCTTTTGTCCACTCCCTGTATAGCTTTTCTCCCCGCTTCTACCACCATTTATTTCTAAAGTGGACTTCAATGATTTCAACACCTTCTCAGCCTCTTGACTAGTCATTGTTAGGTACATTTGAGGTGTGTATCATATAATTTTTAGAATTATTTCCAATACCAATTAGCCACTTTTTTTCATGTCAACGTTGCTACCTCCTTAGTCAATTAACAGTATGACTTCAAGAAATACCCGTAGGTCGTTCAAACTGGTATTAGCTATTCCCACTCAATACCCAATGTACTACATTCATTCAGTGAACTTATCTTATTTCCAATAAAACCCATCTCATTACCCTTAGGTCATTCACCTGTTATTGCACGCCGAAGAATAACTAATGTACCACAGTCACTAGAGGAACTTATCTTATTTCCAATATAACACAGGTCTCTTGCCTGTACTATTATCCGTAGATCATTCAGCCCGTCATCAGTACGCCGACTGATAACTAATGTACCACAATCATTCGACTTGTCCTTATGAAATCTTCATTCACACCAGTAAGTATGCCGACTCACCCACACAAACTAGTACATTACATTCGCTGTTATATTGCCGTTCATCCACACTCACACAAGTAGGTTCGCCGACCCACCCTTATATAAACCAGTAGCTTCGCCGAACTACCTAGTACATTACATTCACAGTTATATTGCCGTTCACCTCACATTCACACTGGTAGGTTCGCCAACCCACCCTCACATAAACCAGTAGCTTCGCCGAACTACCTAGTACATTACATTCACTGTCATACCATAAAAGTGGCAAGCCTGCTCGAAAGTCCAGGTGAATGGCTGTTTGCAAAGTGAGTTGGTGCTTCGGCTCAGACAAGAATCACCCCATTTGTGGTATCGACCCTGAGATTCTGAGGTTAAGAGGCTCATGCTCAAATGTCTGAGCTTGCCAGGCAGGTCAATTGTAGTACTGACTTGGACTGAATATCGTACAGATCTGTTGGTGCAAAATATGGTGATCAGTAAGCATGCTTTGCATAGCTCCTGTGGTTCAGTCGGTTTGCGCCTGGTACTTATACAGCAGTATGCAGCGCAGCAATTGCCGAGGTTGTGGGTTTGAGCCTCCCCAGGAGCAACTTCTTTTCTTGAACCCTCTGCCTGTCTATTTCTTGTCCAGAAAAAGAGGATTTATTCAATCTATTTCATAAGTAATTGGTATAACAGGTCAGAGTGCAGGCACAGCTAGGATTCAAATGCATAGTCTTCTGTATCACCAGCTATGCCTGACACTTCAGCAAGCCTGCTCGAAAGACCAAGTGGTTGGCTGTTCGCAAAGTAAGTTGTTACTGCGACAGAGAAAAAAATCACCCAACATGGGGCTCAAACCACAACCCTGAGATTAAGAGTCTCATGCTCTACCAACTGAGCTAGCTATGCACCACAACGTTAATATTGAACTGGTCCGAATATCGTACAGCTCCGTTTGTGCAAAATATGGTGATTAGTGAGAGTGTTCTTGATGGATCCCATGGTGCAATCTGTTAGCGTGTTGTACTTATACAGCCCCATGCAGCAAATTGCTGAAAGGGTTGTGAGTTCAAGCCTCGCCATGAACAAGTTTTCTTCTTGAACCCTCTCCCTGTCTATTTCTTGTCCAGAAAAGGAGCACTTTTTCAATCCATTTAGGAGGACCTTTCATAGGTAATAGGTATGTCATTGAGATAACAGGTCAGAGTGCAGGCACAGCTAGGATTCAAATCCATAGTCTTCTGAATCACCAGCTATGCCTGACACATCAGCAATGCAGGGTGGCAAGCCTGCTCGAAAGTCCAAGCGGAGGGCTGTTTGCGAAGTGAGTTGGTACTTCGACAGAGAAAATAAGCACCTAACGTGGGGCTCAAACCGACGACCCTGAGATTAAGAGTCTCGTGCTCTACCGACAGAGCTAGCCAGGTTCCTCAACAGCAATATTGAATTGGTCCGAATATTTTACAGCTCCGTTTGTGCAAAATATGGTGATCAGTGAGTGTTGTTAAGCCTGTTTTATGACTGAGGGTTCAACTAAAGAGCTACCAAGACTTCAAAAGCCCTACACTACCTAATAACGATATAATAGTATTTAGCCAGAATTGTGATGCTTTTAATACATTTTTTTATTGTACAAAATACATACAGGACAATACAAGACAACCATAAATAACTCAGGACAGTGTACATGACAATACTCCCAACATAACAAACACATAGATGATACAGCGCAATAAGTAGGGAACACCTTGGAGTGATATCAATCAATAATAAAGTAGAAGAATAACACTGTTGTTTCATTGGAGTCCACAGTCAGTTGTGTAACCTTCAGTTGCATCTCCAGTTAGTAGTGTGCAGAGTTGCTGTAGGTACTCACATAGAATGTGTGACCAGGGGACCCTGAGATGCTGGAGCCAGGTCTTGAGCAGATACTCTCAGATGAGGACCTGGTAGGCTGCGGGCGAAAGAGAGACTGTGTCAGCCACTAACAACTTCCCATAATGGCACAATGACATAGTTGCCACATTTGCACACAGAAGGAGCGTCGATGGTGACGATGTCCAGTGCCTTCAGAAAGTATTCAGACCCCTTTACTTTATCCACATTTTGTTACGTTACAGCCTTATTCTAAAATGGTTTAAATAAATCCATTTCCTCAGCAATCTACACACAATACCCCATAATGAAAAAGCGAAAACAGGTTTTTAGAAGTTTTTGCAAATGTATATAATTTATTTTGATATATACACACCTTATTTCCATAAGTATTCAGACCCTTTGCTATGAAATTGAGCTCAGGTGCATCTTGTTTCCATTGATTGATCATCCTTCAGATGTGTCACGCCCTGACCATAGAGAGCTGTTTATTCTCTATGTTGGTTAGGTCGGGTAAGGTATGGTATGGTTCCCAATCAGAGGCAGCTGTTTATCGTTGTCTCTGATTGGGGATCATATTTAGGTAGCCATTTCCCCATTTGCTTTGTGGGATCTTGTCTATGTATAGTTGCCTGTGAGCATTATTAAAGCTTTACGTTTCGTTTGTTCTCTTTGTTGTTTTGTTCTTTGAAGTTTTCCATTCCAATATAAAGGATGGAAACATACCACGCTGCATCTTGGTCCACTCCTTGTAATGATCATGACAGAAGATCCCACCACAAACGGACCAAGCAGCGTGGCCAGGAGGAGCAGGTATCCTGGGCCTGGGAGTATATCCAGGAGGTAAAGACATCCTGGACTTGGGAGGAGATAATGGCAGGAGATGAAAGCCTTCCATGGAAGCAGACGCAAGCGGTGAAGGACGGACAACGACGGCACCGGGGTTTGCGGCCATGACGGAAGCCCGAGAGGCAGCCTCAAAAAACATTTTTGGGGGGGCACACGAAGTGGTCGGCGAGGCCAAGGGGCGAGTCTGAGAGCGAAGAGAAATATTGGGATAGACTGAGCGAGGAGTATTGTGAGATAGTTGAGGGGAGTGATGAGGTAGAGTGGATGGTTTGGTGTCTGGAGCAAGACAGTCGCCATGAGGAGCGTGGGATCAGTTTGTCACCATGTTTTGCGGAGAAACGCAATGTGTCTCCAGTGCGCATCCACAGCCAGGGGGCGTTCTCTGCCAGCTCCTCGTACTTGCCGTGCGAAAGTGAGCATCCAGTGAGGACGGGTTGTGCCGGCTCAGCGCTTCTGGTCTACAGTACGCCTCCTCGGTCCAGGATATCCTTCGCCGGCTCTAAGCACTGTGTCGCCAGTGCGCCTTCACAGCCCAGTGCGTCCTGTGCCAGCGCCCCGCACTTGCCAGGCTAAAGTGAGCATCCATCCAGGATGGGTTGTGCCAGCTCTACGCTCTAGACCTCCAGTGCGCCTCCACAGTCCAGTATGTCCTTTGCCCCCTCCCCGCACTCGCCCTGAGGTGCGTGTCATCAGCCTGGTGCCACCTCTACAGTCCAGAGATTCCGGCGACAGTTCCCAGTCCAGAGCTTCCGACTACAGTTCCCAGTCCAGAGCTTCCGGAGATGGTCCACAGTCCGGAACCTCCAACGATGGTCCACAGTCCGGAACCTCCAACGACGGTCCACAGTCCGGAACCTCCTACGACGGTCTGGAACCTCCTGAGACGGTACGCGGTCCAGAACCTCACTTACACTACGGATTACTGATTACACACACCATTGTATATTATACTTAGTTACTTTATTTAATAAATATACATTTTGTTACTCCTTATCTCCATGTGGTCTCCCTTTTGTTACGGGCTTTGAGCCGGTTCGTGACAGCCTCCAGCGACCGTCTGCGGTCAAGAGCCTCCAGCGACAGTCTGCGGTCCAGAGCCTCCAGCGACAGTCTGCGGTCCAGAGCCTCCAGCGGGGGTTCCCAGTCCAGCGCCTCCTGCGAGGGTTCCCAGTCCCAGGCGAAGATCTACGGTCCGGAGTCCCCGGCAACGATCTACGGCATGGAGTCCCCGGCGAAGATCCATGGTCCGGAGCCTCCGGCGATGACCCACAGTCCGGTTCCTCCGATGACGTATCCACGAGCGGAGTGGGTACTTCACCCCGCACCGGAGCCGCATCCCCTATTGAGTCAGGTTTTGGGGGGGGGGGGGGGGGGGGGGGGGGTACTGTCATGCCCTGACCATAGAGAGCTGTTTATTCTCTATGTTTGTTAGGTCGGGTGTGATTAAGGGTGGGTTATCTAGGGGAATTGTATATATATGTTGGCCTGGTATGGTTCCCAATCAGAGGCAGCTGTTTATCGTTGTCTCTGATTGGGGATCATATTTAGGTAGCCATTTCCCCATTGTGCTTTGTGGGATCTTGTCTACTGTATGTTTAGTTGCCCGTTGAGTATTATTATAGCTTCATGTTTCATTTGTTCGCTTTGTTGTTTTGTTCTTTGAAGTTTTCTATTCCAAAATAAAGGATGGAAACATATCCACGCTGCATCTTGGTCTACTCCTTATGACGGACATGACAAGATGTTTCTTCAACTTGATTAGAGTTCACCTTTGGTAAATTCAATTGTTTTAACGTGATTTGGAAAGGCACACACGGGTCTATATGAGGTTGAAAGTGCATGTCAGAGTAAAAACCATGCTGTGAGGTCGAAGGAATTGTCCGTAGGGCTCCGAGACAGGATTGGGTCGTGGCACAGATCTGGGGAAGGGTACCAAAAAATGCCTGCAGCATTTAAGGTCCCCAAGAACAAAGTGGACTCCAACATTCTTAAAGTTAAGTTTGGAACCACCTCTTCCTAAAGCTGGCCGCCCGGCCAAACTGAGCAATCGGGGGAGAAGGGCCTTGGCCAAGAGAAGGGCCTTGACCAAGAACCCCATGGTCACTCTGATAGAGCTCTAGAGTTCCTCTGTGGAGATGGGTGAACCTTCCAGAAGGACAACCTACTCTGCACTCCACCAATCAGGCCTTTATTGCAGAGTGGCCAGACAGAAGCCACCCCTCAAGAAAAATAACATGACAGCCCGCATGGAGTTTGCCAAAAGGTACCTAAAGGAAACAAGATTCTCTGGTCTGATGAAACCAAGATTGAAATCTTTGGCCTGAATGACAAGCATCATGTCTGGAGGAAGCCTGGCACCATCCCTACTGTGAAGCATGGTGGTGGCAGCATCATGCATTGGGTATGTTTTTCTGTGGCAAGGTATGGGAGACTAGTCAGGATCGAGGCAAAGGACCTCGAGTGCTCAGGACCTCAGACTGGGGTGAAGGTTCACCTTCCAACAGGACAATGACCCTAAGCACACAGCCAAGACAAGTGGCTCTAGGAGAAGTCTCTGAATGTCCTTGAGTACTGAATAAAAAAGTACTGAGTAAAGGGTCTGAATACTTGTATATATGTGATATTTCAGTTCTATAAACCATTGTTTGCTTTGTCATTATGATGTATTATGTGTAGATTGATGAGGGGCAAAAAACTATTGAATACATTTTTGAATAAAGCTGTAACCTAACAAAATGTGGAAAAAGGTCTGAATACTTTCCGATGACACTGAACAAAAATAGTTACAGTTCATACAGGAAATCAGTCACTCTCCAGTGGGTGGGCCTATGCCCTCCCAGGCCCACCCATGGTTGTGCCCCTGCCCAGTCATGTGAAATCCTCTTCTTCTTTTTTTCAGCCAATCAGAATTAGTTTTATTCCACAAAAGGGCTTTATTTTTATTACAGTCAGAAGGTCCTGGGCTGGCTGGTTACATGTGGTTACACGTCACAACATATGGTTGTGACGTGGGTTGGACGCCACATTCTCTAAAACTACACATTTTAGAGGCCTTTTATTGTCCCCAGCAGAAGGTGCACCTGTGTAATGATCATGCTTCTTGATATGCCACACCTGTTAGGTGGGTGGATTATCTTGGAGAATGAGAAATGCTTACTAGAAGGGATTTAACCAAATTTGTGCACCAGATTTGAGAGAAATAAGCTTTTGTGTGGATGGAACATTTCTGGGATCTTTTATTTCAGCTCATGAAACATGGGACCAACACTTTACATGTTGCGCTTAATTTTAGTTTAGTTTAAATGAGTGTGACAGGAATTGGAGCGCATTCAAACATTTGTGCCCAACACACAAACAAACATCAGCCTTTCCCTTTCCCCAAATGCCCTCTTTCCCTTTAAGAAGGACACCTTAAAGATATCTTCTTAAAAGTATCTGTTAACAGTTTGTAAATGCCTTTCAAATTAGGTCATTTTTCAGGTGCAACCAGACCTTTCAGAAATGTCTCTTTGTTTTGACTTTGAATAGCTTGATCAGTAAGTCTAGCCTCTAGCTAACATTCCACTCCTTGCCACTCCTTGTAATTGCTTGTCAGACTGGACTTTTGGAAATCTCAACGTTCAAGATGCAGCCGGATTTACGGCACAGTTGTTGATTGGTAGTTGGAAACAACATTAATATTTTCCATGATAATGTTATGGAACATGCGGTGAGTGCAAATTTGGTGCAATATTGAATTAGAATTTTAAGAACAACAGCAAACTGTCAGGGTCTAGGTGATGTGGGTTAGGCGGAGGACACAGAGATGAGTAATAATAGTAACTTTACTCTGAAATTATCTTCCAACAAGGAGAACAAAAATCCAGAATCACATAAACGAGACAACTGACAACAATAAACACGCACAAAACCATGATGGATCCAGAGGGTTAAATAGGGAAATAATTAAAACGTAATAGGAACCAGGTGTGTACAATCAAGACAAAACAAATGGAAAAAGAAATGTAGGGTTAGGGTTAGGGTTAGGGACGTCAACAGCAGCCTGAACAAGGAGAGGCAGCAACTTCGGTGGAAGTCGTGACACAAACAATACCGTTACAATCTGTTGCAGTAATTTCCTTCTGAAAAGGCAGTGTCAATGCAAGATCATCACTTTTAAGAAGATAGCATTAAGATGTCCAACACACAGCCATATACAGAAGAAACTCAACCACTACACTTTTGCAGAAACTGTTCTCACCCCTAAGGGCAAAAACAGTGAGTCAGTCCTCCAGGTTTCTATTTCTGTGTTGTGAATGAACCTGTCGGTGTAGGCTTTTACCTTGGGTACTCAAGCAAATACAAATTAACACTGCAAATCCTCTATTTGATTTTTGTGTAAAGCAGTGCATAGCAGACTACTGCACATTTACTGTAGGAGCTAAAAAGCTGCAAACATCTGGCCTGCTTATAGTCTTGCAGCTGTGTTTGGTATAAAAAAAATAACGAGGGGATGGCCTTAATCTGGGCCGCTGCAGTGTTTTAGGATGAGAACCCTAAAAGAGAGGACAATCTGTAACTAGTGCTGATTGTCTAGTGCTGAGTGTCTACTTTTGAGGTTTTGGTTCGATTCTGAAAAAAACTATTATGATTTTTGATTTTGGTTTCGAATTTAAATGCATTATGTGGGTTGAATGCTGTAACAACACAATAAAACAATTCATAAAAGTTCCATGATGGTAATGACTCTGCTTATCACTTATTAACCATCATTTAATAAAATTACTTTACTTTAATAAAATATTTCAGTTGTGTATATTATATTTGTTTAATTTAACTTTATTATTTTATTCCAAGTCATCATCTCAATTCTATAGAGCTGTTGCCTATACTGTCTGACAAAATCACTATTTTAGTAGTTGTTCCAAGTAAATAAGGGATACTTTTAGGACTGCTGAACACAAATACCTAACGGAGCAACTGCTCTCTCATTTTAAACCACTAGATGCAGATTTCCATTGTGCTCTTAGATTAATTACTGTTGACGGTCATAGAACTCATCATTGTGTTTTGTATCAAAAAGTTTGTTGGGCCTCCTTGTATGCAAAGAGAGAGCAGCATTTTCTTGTGTTTATCTACAAAACACTCATGCAGAAACGTATGTACCTATAATCAATAATTAAATTTAGACTAACAAATGACCAAACCCGGTCTCAGGCTTGGATAACACTGGAGGCCCCTTCGGTCTCCACAGTAAAGCTGCTTTTTTTTGTGCCCTTTATGTGGAACAACTTACAGAGCTCTCTGAAATGAGATGTTCTGTTCCCCCTTAGTCAGTTCAGAGTAATGATTGGAGACCTACGTTGATAAATGTATGTTTTGTGTAATTTATGTAATTTTGTCTATTGTATGTTTGATGTATTTAAACAGGGCTCATCTGTGAAATAGGCCCTACTCTCAGGATGACCTGTCAAAATAAAGGTTAAATAAATAACAATTATTCTGTCTCTTATATAGCAGGCGTAAAAGACCGTACAAGGAGCCGAGCAATGGATTATGGTCATTGGGGTGAATTATCTGCGCTAAACTATATAAAACATTGGCCTGTTGGAAACTACTACTCCCATGCATGAACTGAAATAAATGGAATTCAAATAATTGGACCAATGTTGGTCAATTAGTTGTTTAAAAACCGAAAAATAACCGTCATTTCGGTTAATTGCTCAGCACTATCCGTAACACACTTTTAATATTTAGAATTGACCAGCCAAACCACCCTTCTTAAGTCGCTTAACCCTGAAGCCAAACGCACCAATGTGTCAGAGGAAACACCATTCAACTGAAAACCGTTGTCAGCCTGCAAGTGCCCGGCTTTCCACAAGGAGTCGCTAGATTGGGATGAGCCAAGTAAAGCACCCCTAAACCCTCCCTTAATCCGGACGACGCTAGACCAATTGTGCGCCGCCCTATGGGACTCTCGGTCACGAACCCGAGGCTTTAGTGATTCCGTAACGCTGCAAATCAAATCAAATTGTATTGGTCACATACACGTGTTTAGCAGATGTTATTGAAGGTGTAGTGAAATTCTTGTGTTTCTAACTCCAACAGTTCAGTAATATCTAACAAGTAATATCGCACAATTTCACAACACACAATATACACATCTAAAGTAAAGGAATGGAATTAAGAATATATAAATACTTGGACGAGCAATGTCGGAGCGGCATACACTAAGATACAGTAGAATAGAATACAGTATATACATGTGAGATGAGAAATCTTAAATATGTAAACATTATTAAAGTGACTAGTGTTCCTTTATTAAAGTGGCCAGTGATTTCAAGTCTATGTACATGTTGTATGGGGCAGCAGCCTCTAATGTGCTAGTGATGGCTATTTAACAGTCTGATAGCCTTAAAAAATAAGCTGTTTTTCAGTCTCAAGGGGTCCCAGATTTGATGCACCGGTACTGACCTCACCTTCTGGTTGATAGCAGGGTGAACAGGCAGTGGCTCGGGTGGTTGTTGTTCTTGATGATCTTTTTGCCCTTCCTGTGTCCTGGAGGGAAGGTATTTTGCACCCGGTGATGCGTTGGGCAGACTGCACCACCCTCTGGAGAGACTTGTGGTTGCGGGGCGGTGCGGTTGCCGTTCCAGGTGGTGATACAGCCCGACAGGATGCTCTTAATTGTGCATCTGTAAAAGTTTGTGAAGGTTTTAGGTGCCATGACAAAATTCTTCAGCGTCCTGAGGTTGCGCCATCTTCACTATTCTGTCTGTGTGGGTGAACCATTTCAGTTTGCCAGCAATATGTACACAGAGGAACTTGAAGCTTTCCACCTTTCCACTGGGGTCCCATCGATGTGAATAGGGGGGTGCTCCCTCTGCTGTTTCCTGAAGTCCACGATCAGCTCCTTTGTTTAGTTTATGTTGAGTGAGAGATTGTTTTCATGGCACCACATTCCCAGGGCACTCACCTCCTCCCTGTAGGCTGTTTCGTCATTGTTGTTAATCAGACCTACTTTTGTTGTATCATCTGCAAACTTGATGATTGAGTTGGAGGTGTGCATGGCCACGCAGTCATGTGTGAACAGGGAGTACAGGAGGGGGCTGAGCACCCACCCTTGTGGGGCCCCAGTGTTGAGCATCAGAGAAGTGGAGATTTCCTGGCGGCCCGTCAGGAAGTCCAGGACCGAATTGCACAGGGCGGGGTTGAGACCCAGGGCAGTGTGATGGCGATTGCGTCATCTGTGAACCAATAGAAAATTTGAGAAAAAGGCTACCTAAATGTTATTAGCATATCAACTGTAGCACTCGCGCTTTGCAAATTGAAGTGGGTCTAGGGTGACAGGTAAGGTGGAGGTGATATGATCCTTGACTAGTCTCTCAAAGCACTACAGGATGACAAAGTGAGTGCTATGGGGCGATAGTCATTTAGTTCAGCTACCTTTGCAATCTTGGGTACAAGAACAATGCTGGCCATCTTGAAGCATGTGGGGACAGCAGACTGGGATAGGGAGAGATTGAATATGTCCGTAAACACACACTCATGCTCTGAGGATGTGGGTAGGGATGCCATCTGGGCCGGTAGCCTAGCGAGGGTTAACACTTTTAAATGTCTTACTCACATCGGCCACAGAGAAGGAAAGCTCACAGTCCTTGGTAGCGGGCCGCGTTGGTGGCACTGTGTTATCCTCAAAGTGGGCAAAGAATGTGTTTAGCTTGCCTTGAAGCAAGACGTCGGTGTCCGCGACGTGGCTGGTTTTCCTTTTGTAATCCGTGATCGTCTGTAGAGCCTGCCACATACGTCTCATGTCTGAGCCATTGATTTGCGACTCCACTTTGTCTTGATACTGCCGTTTTGCCTGTTTGATTGCCTTGCGGAGGGAATGACTACTATGTTTGTTTTCTGCCATATTCCCTATCACCTTGCCACGGTTAAATGCGGTGGTTCATTGCTTTCAGTTTTGCGCGAATGCTGCCATCTATCCACTGTTTCTGGTTAGGGTAGGTTTTAATAGTCACAGTGGGTACAACATCTCCTATACACTTCTTGATAAGCTCGATAACCGTCTCAGTGTTCACGTCAGTATCATTCTCCGAAGCTACCCGGAACATATCCCAGTCCGCGTGATCAAAACATTCCTGAAGCATGGCTTCCGATTGGTCAGACCCGTGTTGAATAGTCCTTAGCATGGGTACTTCCTATAGGAAGGGAGGAGCAAAATGGAGTCATGCTAAGATTTGCCGAAAGGAGGGCGGGGGCAGGCCTTGTATGCATCCCGGAAGTTGGAGTAACAATGGTCCAGTGTTTTTCCAGCGCGAGTGCTACAGTTGATATGCTAATAACATTTAGGTAGCTTTTTTCTCAAATTTGCTTTGTTAAAATCCCCAGCTACAATAAATGTTCCCTCAGGATATATGGTTTCCAGTTTGCATAAAGTCCAGTGAAGTTCCTTGACGGCCGTCATGGTATCGGCTTGAGGGGGGATATACACGGCTGTGACAATAACCAAAGATAATTTTCTTGGGAAGTAATACGGTTTGAATTTGATTGTGAGGTATTCTAGGTCAGGTGAACAAAAGGACTTCCTGTATATTATTACAATTACACAATTAGTTGTTAATCATGAAACATACACCCCCACCCTTCTTCTTCCCGGAGAGATTCCTGTCGGCAGGACCGACTCTGACAGTATATCCCGAGAGAGCCATATTTCCGTAAAACAGAGTATGTTACTATCCCTGATGTCTCTCTGGAAAGAAACCCTTGCCCTGATCTCATCAACTTCGGGGCGGCAGGGTAGCCTAGTGGTTAGAGCGTTGGACTAGTAACCGGAAGGTTGCGAGTTCAAACCCCCGAGCTGACAAGGTACAAATCTGTCGTTCTGCCCCTGAACAGGCAGTTAACCCACTGTTCCCAGGCCGTCATTGAAAATAAGAATTTGTTCTTAACTGACTTGCCTGGTTAAATAAAGGTAAAATAAAATAAAAAAACTTTGTTATCTAGGGACTGAACATGAGCGAGTAATATACCTGGTAGCCGTGGGTGGTGTGCGCACCTCCTAAGTCTGACTAGAAGACTGCTCCAAATTGCTCTTCTCCGGCGGCATTGTTTTGGGTCTGCCTCTGGAATCAGTTGCGAACAGGATCCGCTTCGTGAAAATCATAGTGCTGGTCGTAGTGCTGGTAAGTTGACGCTGCTTGATATCCAATAGTTCTTCCCGAGTGTATGTATGTATGTATTTATGTAATAACAGATAAGATCCTGAGCTAACAATGTAAGAAATAATGCATAAAAAAACGAAATACTTCAGAGTTTACTAAGAGCTAGAAGCGAGGCAGCCCTCTCTGTCGGGGCCATCTTCTCAGACAGTATATCCTGAGTGAGCCATGTTTCTGTGAAACAGAGTATGTTACAATCCCTGATGTCTCTCTGGAAGGAAATCATCGCCCTGAGCTCGTCAACTTTATTATCCAGAGACTGAACATTAGTGAGTAATATACTCGGAAGCGGTGGGTAGTGTGCGCGCCTCCTAAAAGTCCACTCTGAATACCTCTTCTCCACCGGCAGTGTTTTGGATCAGCCTCTGGAATCAGTTCAATTGTCCTGCGGGTACAAACAAAAATCCGATTCGGGAAAGTCGTATACCTGGTCGTAATGCTGGTAATGCTGGGGTGTTACCGCAGCTCTGATATCCAAAAGTTCTTCCCGGAGGTTTGTAATAACACAAAATAATTCTGGGCAAATAATGTAAGAAATAATACAAAATACAAAATACTGCAAAATTGCCTAGGAGCAAGAAGCACAGCCATGATGTTCTATACGTATGTCATGGCCATAGCAAACTCTCTGTAACACCCATAATGTTCTCTGTCATAACCATAGCAAACTCTCTGCCACGCCCATGATATTCTCTGTTATACCCATACCACTCACCATTTGATTCACCCTGACTATAGTTGTCATCCAAATGAACAGAGAACTAAATTGTAATTACCACAAGACTTTTACGATCACATTTACCAGAATATTTGCTTATGAATGATTTGTGAAACATGAAGGCCTTATGAACTTTTGTCGAACATCAACTTCACTATCATGAAACAAACAGTTGTCTTGATTCCAAACAGTCTTGACGTGATAAGTGAACAAGAGAATTCAAGCTGGCAGTGTGTTTGATGGAGTTGATCAATTTTACCCTGTATTTCTCTTCAGCTCTGCTATTGTTCTTACAGTCTGGATGCCATACTGTAGATCCTGTGGAGAGAGAAGAAGAGCTCAGAAGAGCCTAAATGTGTAACAGACTTGGGTTCAAATACTATTTGCTTTCGATGAAATACTTTTGCTGTGCTTGATTGAGCTTGCCTGACACAATTACACCAATGTGCAAACTCTGCCAATCAGGCACTCCAGGCAGGCTCAATCAAGAGCTCAAAGTTATCGAAAGAAAATAAATACTAGTTGAACCCAGGTCTGGATGCATAGCTACATCTGAAGGCATGCATCTGTAAATCTTGACTTCCTTGAATTTTCCATTCCATTCATGCTTTTACAAAGTGCATACAACAACATTCTAAATAACCTTGACTCAGTGCATGACTAATTGAAACTTCCACTGAAGTGGAGGTTAGTATTCTCCCCTGTGTGAACATACACAAATGTTTACAGTACTTGAAATTCCACACGATGTACTTGCCCTGGAAACCCACCTTGCAGGTACATTTCCTCTCCTTCTGTGAACATGTGGTTGCATCTGCTGCACCTTGCACAACTGGGATGGTAATGCTTGTCACCTGCCTGGAGAAGGGAGTCAAACGTCACACAGTAGCATGCACTGTAAACCGCAATGTGCTGTCAATACTCAAAACTCTTGAGGAAACCCCTTTCACTTAACAGAGTATAGTTACTTAAAAGGATATTGTAGTTATTACACAAACCGATAAAGTCACTGTGACCCTGTAAAGGGTCCAGATTTGAGTTGTATCAGGTTAAAATGGTTGAGTAATGCCCCCACTATGCCTCACCTCCAATGTAATTTCCCAGTGTGCCTTGCTTTTTCGAGTTAATTGTAGTTACCAACCCACAACTGTATTTGTTAGTGACAGATTGTTGAATTTGTTCATTTTCGTTCCAGTGGCTTTTACCATGTAAGTTCCTAGGCAATGTTATCATTATAATAAAACTCTTCATGAAATACATAGCTTGGAGACCTTCTGCTGAGGCCTAGCTTTATTCTAATAAAACGGTTTACAGATCACATCCACATCAGGCTTTGAAGTAGGGTTGCAGAATTTCCAGAAAGAAAAAAAAATCATGATTAAAGGATTTCCAGAAAACCTCAGGAAATTTACCAGAATTTTGCAACTCTACCTGCAACTCAGATTTTTCTGCCTAGCAAAGTAATGTCTGAGTTCTATTGGAATCCAGCCAGGGTTAGGATAGCCAACATTTTAACATTTCCCTTTGAAAACAGCCTATGTGGCATTGATATGAGTCAGACACATTCATTATAGTGTCAAAATTGACTACATAGTGTAAATAGGATCATTTCGGTCGTAAATTCTAAAATGGAGCTTGAAACCTCAACAATGAGGGCTCATGAGGGGCGCAGCAGTCTATGGCACTGCATCTAAGTGCTAGAGGCATAACTACAGACCCTGGTTCAAATCCAGGCTGAATCACATCCGGCAGTGATTGGGAGTCCCGTAGGGTGGTGTACATTTGGCTGGGGTAGGCCGTCATTGTAAATTACAATTTGTTCTTAACTGACTTGCCTAGTTAAATAAAAAATGAGTAAATGAAGGTTGTGTTTGAATTACAATTATGTGAACAAATCATGCCCCCTTCTGCCAAGCAGTGGTGGTGAGTATAATGAGAAATACTGGAATATTATGACCTTTCTGGTATAATTTAGCTAACGATGTTAGATGACATTATTGTTGGTTATGTAGGTAGCTATCTTTTGATCAAGCTAGGCAGGCTAGCTAACGTTGGCTAGCTAATGTTAGCGTAGCTAGGTAATTAGCTACCTCATTACAACTTAGTTAAGTCATAGGTCATACAAGTGTATTGTTTATTGTCTAGATAATGCTGGTTATGTAACGTTATCAATTGATAATGCATGCGAGGAAGGCTATCTAGCGACAGGCTACAAATCAGATTTCCAAGTAAGTTCGTAAGTCATACAATTGTATTCTGTATTGTCTAGTGGGAGTCGGGAAGCAAGTACAGGGAGTGAATAATTTTTATAAATAAACGAACATGGACCAAAACAATAAACACGAATAGCGTATAGACATGAAACAGAGTCAATAACGCCTGAGGAAAGAACCAAGGGGAGTGACAGATGTAGGGGAGGTAATCAGGAAGGTGATGGAGTCCAGGTGAATCTCATGAGGCGCAGATGCGCATTGTGATGGTGGCAGGTGTGCTTAATAATGAGGACTGGCAATGTCGAGTGCTGGAGAGCAGGAGCGGGAGTGAACATGACTGTCACGGCTGGCTGAAGGACTGGACCAAGGTGCAGCATGGTAAGCATACATTTTTAACTTTATTTAACAATGACGCCGACAAAACGAAGAACAAAAAACAACAACCGTGAAGCTTTGGGCTATGTGCCCTGAACAACTACAAAGTTAACTTCCCACAAAACAGGTGGGGGAAAAGGGTACCAAAGTCTGGTTCTCAATCAGAGACAACGATAGACAGCTGTCTAAGTTCTCCCACTTGAAAAGATGAGAGGCCTGTAATTTTCATGATAGGTACACTTCAACTATGACAGACAAAATTAGAAAAAAAATCCAGAAAATCACATTGTAGGATTTATAATTAATTTATTTGCAAATTATGGTGGGAAATAAGTATTTGGTCAATAACAAAAGTTTATCTCAATACTTTGTTATATAACCTTTGTTGGCAATGGCAGAGGTCAAATGTTTTCTGTAAGTCTTCACAAGGTTTTCACACACTGTTGCTGGTATTTTGGCCCATTCCTACATGCAGATCTCCTCTAGAGCAGTGGTGTTTTGGGGCTGTTGCTGGGCAACATGGACTTTCAACTCTCTCCAAAGATGTTCTATGGGGTTGAGATCTGGAGACTGGCTTGGCCACTCCAGGACCTTGAAATGCTTCTTACGAAGCCACTCCTTCGTTGCCCGGGCAGTGTGTTTGGGATCATTGTCATGCTGAAAGACACAGCCACGTTTCATCTTCAATGCCCTTGCTGATGGAAGGGGGTTTTCACTCAAAATCTCACAATACATGGCCCCATTCATTCTTTCCTTTACACGGATCAGTCGTCATGGTCCCTTTGCAGAAAAACAGCCCCAAAGCAAGATGTTTCCACCCCCATGCGTCACAGTAGGTATGGTGTTCTTTGGATGCAACTCAGCATTCTTTTTCCTCCAAACACAACGAGTTGAGTTTTTACCAAAAAGTTATATTTTGGTTTCATCTGACCATATGACATTCTCCCAATCTTCTTCTGGATCATCCAAATGCTCTCTAGCAAACTTCAGACGGGCCTGGACATGTACTGGCTTAAGCAGGGGGACACGTCTGGCACTGCAGGATTTGAGTCCCTGGCGGCATAGTGTGTTACTGATGGTAGGCTTTGTTACTTTGGTCCCAGCTCTCTGCAGGTCATTCACTAGGTCCCCCCCGTGTGGTTCTGGGATTTTTGCTCACTGTTCTTGTGATCATTTTGACCCCACGGGGTGAGATCTTGCGTGGAGCCCCAGATCGAGGGAGATTATCAGTGGTCTTGTATGTCTTCCATTTCCTAATAATTGCTCCCACAGTTGATTTCTTCAAACCAAGCTGCTTACCTATTGCAGATTCAGTCTTCCCAGCCTGGTGCACGTCTACAATTTTGTTTCTGGTGTCCTTTGACAGCTCTTTGGTCTTGGCCATAGTGGAGTTTGGAGTGTGACTGTTTGAGGTTGTGGACAGGTGTATTTTATACTGATAACAAGTTCAAACAGGTACCATTAATACAGGTAACGAGTGGAGGACAGAGGAGCCTCTTAAAGAAGAAGTTACAGGTCTGTGAGAGCCAGAAATCTTGCTTGTTTGTAGGTGACCAAATACTTATTTTCCCCATAATTTGCAAATTAATTAATAAAAAATCCTACAATGTGATTTTCTGGATTTTTTTTCTAATTTTGTCTGTCATAGTTGAAGTGTACCTATGATGAAAATGACAGGCCTCTGTCATCTTTTTAAGTGGTAGAACTTGCACAATTGGTGGCTGACTAAATACTTTTTTGCCCCACTAAGTATGGTTCTCAATCAGAGACAACAATAGACAGCTGTCCCTGATTGAGAACCATACCAGGCCAAGACATAGAAATACAAAACATAGAAAAAAGGACATAGCCTCAACCCCCCCATACTGGCCTCGACGAGGCTCATCATGGGTCTGGGCTACTATTCTCCCCCTTTCTGTCTCGGGACTACACCCCCACCAACGGTTGGTGTTGGACGACTGCAAGGAGGAGGAAAGTTTCTCATTCACAGAGACAAGTGGCTTGAAATCATAAAAAGAATGGTCAAACAGGTTTTCTGATGGCATGTGTCAAGATATCATAATATCTATTTGGATCAGATTCTGCACCAAGAGGTTTCTAAACATCTTTTTATCAAGGGGTACTTTCGACAGATACCCCTTGTGAATGACTGCGTTGCAGCTAACGTTAGGGGAAGACAGTGTGTGTCGGAGGGTGAGTGTAGCTGGTGCATGAAGTCTGGCGCAGGAGAGCAAAATGAGTGAGCAAAGTACTTTACTCAAAAATATAGGCACATGGTAACAAATACACTTTACCAAATACAAACGGTAAATATATTATGCAGGGGTGAAAACAGCACCCGTTGAAAAACCAGCTATCATGTACCGACAATCATTCACAAAAACCAGGTGGGAAACAGAGGGTTAAATACAGGAACATATAATTGGGGAATGAAAACCAGGTGTGTAGAAAACAAAGACAAAACCAATGGAAAATGAAAGGTGGATCAGCGATGGCTAGAAGACCGGTGACGTCGACTGCCGAACACCGCCCGAACAAGGAGAGAGACCGACTTCGGCGGAAGTCGGTAACAGTGTGGTCAGTGGAGAAGGCACTGTGGCCTAAGACCATACCCGGTTGGTTTTCCAATCCATCAGTGGGAGTAACCTATCCATCAAGTCTGCTCCGAGTAGCAGGGTACAGATTTGAGGCTGGTAACATACACAGGGTGAACGAGCGATACGCCCTGGAAGTGTAGTTTCAGCATGACTCTCAATGTGAGAGGCGAGGTAGTCTGAGTGACACCTCGAAGTGTAGTGTCGCATCGTTCCACTTTTAACCAACGTTTAGTTGGTTTCAAAGCCCTTTTGAGATTATCGAACAATGTTTTAGAGCTGAGCAATATTGTCGCACCCGGATCAATTAGCGCATGACAAGTTAAGCAATCCTCCAGGACATAGGAATATTTTATAGGAATATTTATGTCTGTTGCGTTATGCTAATTAGTGTCAGTCGATGATTACGCTCCCGGACCCGGGATGGGGAGTCACTAGAGGTTTTAAGCAGTCCTCCAGGACGGTTTCCAGGTATGGGTGTTTAGATTCGTGTTTAGAGGACATATTCCCCACAAAGTGGAGTGGTCATTTGCAACAACGTGATGTGCCATTTCTGTTCAAGGTGAAAGCAGATCGACTTTTGAGTGGGCTTGGCTTTAACAAAGCGTTTGACCTTTTTCTTCGCTACCTTTGTATCAGAGTCTATAGACAGTGGGCTTGTTCCTTGATCAAGCGGGCCCTTTATAGCATCTAGAAATTAGAATTTTAATGTCCTTGCTATGGGTGTTAATTCCTGTGGAACTAGTGTCCGGTAATTCCCCATCTAGTCCTTGTGACTTATCTTTTACCTTTTTCTTACATTTTTCTTGCTTTAGTTCTTCAAGTAGTGGAACTTCTGGAGAACATTGGTCTAAGTTTTGATTGTCCTTCAACTATTTGTTACCCTTGTGGTTTGGGAGCAGGAACATAGCGAACAGGTTGATTGTATCGGTAGTCGTTTCGATGGTGACGTACTTTACAGTTATTTTGACTGCGGAGGTTATTGGAATCGTGGTTTCGTGGTAGAAACCGTAGTTGTGCGTCATCTCTCAACTCACCAATACCTGATAATGCATCCTCTAACTGGAGTGAGTGCTCCTGGTCAAACTTCAAAACCGAGTGGTCAGGGCTCTTAGCGTTGTGAACTTTTGATGCCTCAAAAGCTGTGCTTGCGAGCTCTCTGAGTTGTAAGATAGGCAAGCCAACGTGGGCTGCAGGGCCCAAGTAGGTAATGAAGGTGTTATACATGTTCGACAGAAACATTTGTTTGAGTGGTAACAGCTCTTCCATTCCTGTTTCAGTGAGTAGACCAAAGTAAGCTTAACGAAGCCTATGACAGCAAGCTTGTTCATTCCAAGCTTGTTTGACGGTGTTAGCCAGTGAGCTATCATGTTTGCGAGTCGCAGAACCACTGCATTCTAATTTCAACTCTGTGGCAAGTTTAGCGTAGTCTTTTAGCACGTGTTTCTGTTGTAGACGAATGAACCTCGTTATGTGTCTATTTGACGTTCACATCAACAGGTAAACCCTGTCAGAAACCGTATCATTCGGGTAGCCATCCAATACGTCCTCTATGTCAGCTAGGGACGTCTCAGTATCGTTTGGAACGGTGTCAAAGGTGGGGTGTCAAAGCGGGTGGAGAGGGATGTCTTTATCCTTTGGGGAAATTGGGGCCGAAAGGAGAGGAGAAGCCAAGCGTGGGCTTTGTTGGCCAAGAGACACCATATTACTCAGTGCCGAATGGTCAAGAGGAGAAGACTGAGGGCCACGAGGGAGGCAAGGTCTGAAACCGATCGTCTTTACTCCTTTGAGTACAGGGCTCTGGTTGCTTGGATGGGTAGTCACGCTGTAAAGCGTGACCATTCTGGACTTCCTCCAGAAGGTACCAAACGGTGGTATTCTGCTGCATTGCAGAGTCCAATTGAATGCTTAGAGTACTGATTATGGACACGTGAATGTCGCACTTGCTCCTTTCGGTCTCATATTTGCAGATAGAGGTCCTGAGTACGGAGAAAGAGATTCAGTGATGAGATTTCTTCCGCTTGCTTAGAAATCAATATTTCCATCTTCATCACCCGAGTTCAGTAATCATTCATTTGGTCAGCAACTTCAACGAGTTCTGCTGATTTGACATCCAACTTAGTCATTGTGTTCATGAACTGATCGTCTTTGGTGTGCAGCATGTTGAGTAGAACATTGTTACTTTGAGTAGCGTTCAACAAAACTGTATGCATGTTATCAAGTTGAGCGCTCCCGTTTGTAGATAACTTTCCAGATTTATCTAGTTCGGCGTGGACATCATCGTATTAAGTTTTGGCTAAATTGAGTTGTTCCTGTAGCATATGATTTTGTTCCTGTTGAATACGATTTTGTTGAAGAGTTTGTTCATCGTCATAAGTTTTTGCAATTACATTTAATTGGTCAGTTTTCAGGTGCAGTTCCATAGCTAGCAGAATCTTTCCCTTTTCTGCATTTGTCATTGGTTTCCCGGTTCTCTCCACCTGTCCCTTTAGGTCTACTGTTACCTGCTTGTGCTTCAGCTGTGCACTGCAGTATTGGACCAATGGCAATCTTGGACGGCAAGACATCAGGGCTACACTGGAGAGAAACTTTACGAGGCCTGCACCCGATGGTTGATTTTGGAGAGCTTTGTTCGTAATTTCTGCTGTTTTCCCGCTAACGGCATAATTAGGGTTGGTATCGCTGCTGAGGTCAGAGATCAATCCATTTATAGGTGGAGGTTCACTAATTAGCGGGCAAGTGGTGACTACCCCCCCTGATAGCTTGCACATTATTAGAACATTTGAAAGAAAAAATATTTTTCCTAATTTTCCAAAAGTTGGTTTTGGAATATGTTGGGAGCTGCAACGACGATTTTAATCTATTTATAGACGTTAATGAACCATCAGTAAAACATGGTAGAGTAATACTTTTATTTTTATGAGCAGTCCAATATAAATATAAACATGCACATGTGAAGTCAAAATCTAAACAATTGTGTCCCATTTCAATCAAATAGGGTGCGAAGCCAGGCCATGTGAACAAGATGGGAATCTTATCAGACAAACTGAAATATAGGACAATGGCTGAAGGAATTACTATAGATAAAATCTGAATTGTAAATCCCACAAAACCTTTACAACAGCTACAGGAAATGATTTGCCTGTGAGATTAATAACTACGTTTTACACAGAAACACACTCT
The DNA here is from genome assembly GCF_057628025.1 of Oncorhynchus mykiss. Taxonomy (NCBI): domain Eukaryota; kingdom Metazoa; phylum Chordata; class Actinopteri; order Salmoniformes; family Salmonidae; genus Oncorhynchus; species Oncorhynchus mykiss. Next base: position 4,968,853 of record NC_143041.1, read on the forward strand.
ACAAAGATGCCAAGAACAATTCACATTTTAAATGTTATAGAAATAACGTAGGCAGAGAGTTAAGTTAAGATATGATTCATTTAGGAAACGGAACAAGTTGATACAATGATAATCAATGGACTCATAGTGGCATATTACATTAGTGTTATCATGCCTCATATACATGTATATGTGACATTAGCATTATCACATAGTTTGGAGAAATGTATATTTAAGTAATAAGGTCCGAGGGGGTGTGGTATATGGTCACTATACCACGGCTAAGGGCTGTTCTTGTGTACGACGCAACGCGGAGTGCCTGGATACAGCCCTTAGCCGTGGTATATTGGCCATATACCACCAAACCCTGAGGTGCCTTATTGCTATCATAAACTGGTCACCAATGTAATTATTGCAGTAAAAATACATGTTTTGTCATACCCGTGGTATATGGTCTGACATAGGACGGCTGTGAGCCAATCAACATTCAGGGATCAAACCCCTCAGTTTATAAATATTATTATACAGTGCATTCAGACCTCTTTACTTTTTCCACATTTTGTTACGTTAGTCTTATTCAAACATCAATGAGGAAAACACATACAGTGCCTTGCGAAAGTATTCGGCCCCCTTGAACTTTGCGACCTTTTGCCACATTTCAGGCTTCAAACACAACGATATAAAACTGTATTTTTTTGTGAAGAATCAACAACAAGTGGGACACAATCATGAAGTGGAACGACATTTATTGGATATTTCAAACTTTTTTAACAAATCAAAAACTGAAAAATTGGGCGTGCAAAATTATTCAGCCCCTTTACTTTCAGTGCAGCAAACTCTCTCCAGAAGTTCAGTGAGGATCTCTGAATGATCCAATGTTGACCTAAATGACTAATGATGATAAATACAATCCACCTGTGTGTAATCAAGTCTCCGTATAAATGCACCTGCACTGTGATAGTCTCAGAGGTCCGTTAAAAGCGAAGAGAGCATCATGAAGAACAAGGAACACACCGGGCAGGTCCGAGATACTGTTGTGAAGAAGTTTAAAGCCGGATTTGGATACAAAAAGATTTCCCAAGCTTTAAACATCCCAAGGAGCACTGTGCAAACGATAATATTGAAATGGAAGGAGTATCAGACCACTGCAAATCTACCAAGACCTGGCCGTCCCTCTAAACTTTCAGCTCATACAAGGAGAAGACTGATCAGAGATGCAGCCAAGAGGCCCATGATCACTCTGGATGAACTGCAGAGATCTACAGCTGAGGTGGGAGACTCTGTCCATAGGACAACAATCAGTTGTATATTGCACAAATCTGGCCTTTATGGAAGAGTGGCAAGAAGAAAGCCATTTCTTAAAGATATCCATAAAAAGTTTAATTTAAAGTTTGCCACAAGCCACCTGGGAGACACACCAAACATGTGGAAGAAGGTGCTCTGGTCAGATGAAACCAAAATTGAACTTTTTGGCAACAATGCAAAACGTTATGTTTGGCGTAAAAGCAACACAGCTGAACACACCATCCCCACTGTCAAACATGGTGGTGGCAGCATCATGGTTTGGGCCTGCTTTTCTTCAGCAGGGACAGGGAAGATGGTTAAAATTGATGGGAAGATGGATGGAGCCAAATACAGGACCATTCTGGAAGAAAACCTGATGGAGTCTGCAAATGACCTGAGACTGGGACGGAGATTTGTCTTCCAACAAGACAATGATCCAAAACATAAAGCAAAATCTACAATGGAATGGTTCAAAAATAAACATATCCAGGTGTTAGAATGGCCAAGTCAAAGTCCAGACCTGAATCCAATCGAGAATCTGTGGAAAGAACTGAAAACTGCTGTTCACAAATGCTCTCCATCCAACCTTACTGAGCTCGAGCTGTTTTGCAAGGAGGAATGGGAAAACATGTCAGTCTCTCGATGTGCAAAACTGATGGAGATATACCTCAAGCGACTTACAGCTGTAATCGCAGCAAAAGGTGGCGCTACAAAGTATTAACTTAAGGGGGCTGAATAATTTTGCACGCCCAATTTTTCAGTTTTTGATTTGTTAAAAAAGTTTGAAATATCCAATAAATGTTGTTCCACTTCATGATTGTGTCCCACTTGTTGTTGATTCTTCACAAAAAAATACAGTTTTATATCTTTATGTTTGAAGCCTGAAATGTGGCAAAAGGTTGCAAAGTTCAAGGGGGCCGAATACTTTCGCAAGGCACTGTATTTAATCAATCTACACACAATAGAATAGAATTTAGAATTTAACAAAAATTAAAACAGAAATACCTTATTTACGTAAGTATTCAGACCCTTTGCTATGAGACTTGAAATAGAGCTCAGCTGCATCCTGTTTCCATTGATCGTCCTTGAGATGTTTCTACAACTTGGAGTCAACCTGTGGTAAATTCAACTGATTTGACATGATTTGGAAAGGCACACACATATCTATATAAGGTCCCACAGTTTACAGTGCATGTCAGAGCAAAAACCAAGCCGTGAGGAATTGTCTGTAGAGCTCCACGTCAGGATTGTGTCGAGGCACAGATGTGAGGAAGTGTGCCAAAAAAACCTGCAGCATTGAAGGTCCCCAAGAACATAGTGGCCTCCATCATTCTTAAATGGAAGAAGTTTGGAACCACCAAGACTCATCCTAGAGCTGGCCGCCAGGCCAAACTGAGCAATCGGGGGAGAAGGGCACTGGTCAGGGAGGTGACCAAGAAACCGATGGTCACTGACAGAACGCCAGAGTTCTTCTGTGGAGATGGGAGAACCTTCCAGAAGGACAACCATCTCCGCTCTTTGGCCTGAATGTCAAGCTTCACGTCTGGAGGAAACCTGGCACCATTCCTACAGTGAAACATGGAGGGGGCAGCATCATGCGGTGGGGATGTTTTTTCAGCGGCAATGACTGGGAGACTAGTCAGGATTGAGAGAAAGATGAACGTAGCAAAGTACAGAGAGATCCTTGATGAAAACCTGCTTCAGAGCGCCCAGGACCTCTGACTGGGTCGAAGGTTCACCTTCCAACTGGACGACGACCCTAAGCACACAGGTGTGGCCCAGCCAGAACCTTGACTTGAAGCCGATCTAACATCTCTGGAGAGACCTGAAAATAGCTGTGGGGTAATGGTCCCCTTCCAACCTGAGAGCTTGAGAGGATCTGCAGAGAATGTGAGAAACTCCCCAAATACAGGTGTGCTTTAATACATTTTAGGATAAGGCTGTAACGTAACAAAATGTGGAAAAAGACAAGGTCTGAATACTTTACAAATCCACTGTACATTACTATTTAATGAACATTCAATCTAATTTGTAGCCAAACTTGAAAAACTGTCTCAAATGACGAATTTAAAAGCACAAAAAATACAAGTGATTAGTATTGTTAATTCAAATTAGAAAAAGAGTGGAAAATGAGTGGAAGTTTTAAGTTTATACAGAAATCCTCAAAACAGTGTCTGGGGACCCTCTGCTAGATTCAATTGTATGTCCTTATGCACATGTTGAGGGTTTCTCATTGACCTATAACCAGTTCACACTCACGCTAACATCTCCTGTCTTATTATCTTTGTTTGATACTGAGAAAATAAGAGAAATATAAACAGAACAAAACAGAACGTGTTTTGGATATTTGAATGGCCATGCAGGAAAGGGTTTAACAATCAATATGAAAAGATAATGCAAGATAATGTTAGCTAGCTAGCTATGGTAGTAACTTCAGTAGCTACTGACCTGCAAAGTTGTCAATGTAGCGCGACACATACATTTTGAAACCGTCTTCTTTCTTGCTCATAGAGGTAACAGAAGAAGCCTTAACATTCCGATTAACATCGTTCACAGTCATTTGTGGGAGATCCTGCAGATAGCAGGTGTAAAATGCCATACTGGTAGCTAGCTTGATGTCAATGTTGTTGTTGACTTTGCAATGGAAGTTGAGAAGCTGGCTAATTGGAATGCGGAAGTGTTGCCAAGTGGGCGTAACTAGAGGCTATTGTTGTACAGGTTTTATCATTATATGTATAATTAAGGTTGAGCACTTGTCTACTCCCAGTTCTACTATCTTCAACAATCTTATTGACAGTAAGGTTGCCAGTTGAGCTGCCAGTATGTATGTATACTGGCAGTTAGTTGGCAGTGAGTTAGTAGCCATTTGAGTGACTAAAATATCACACATAATTTTGGGGGTATAGAAATGCACAAGATCTTAGAAAAAACACTTTCTCTCATGGCTAACTACCATGAAGTTTAAAAAAGACAGGTTGAGTGGGCAGGGAGCTAATATTCATGAGCTCGCCTTGACTGACAGGTATTTGAAATGCCTATGTCAAAAGACTTGGATGCAGTGTTGCAGCACAATCATCTCATGCACATTTGGTGATACACAAAGCAACTGTGTATGGTATGGGCAGGCATAAGCTACGGACAATGAACACAATAGCATTTTATCAATGGCAATTTGAATGCACAGAGATACCGTGACGAGAACCTGAGACCCATTGGTGTACCATTCATCCGCCGCCATCACCTCATGCTTTAGCATGATCATGCACAGCCCCATGTGGCAAGGATCTATACACAATTCCCTGAAGCTGAAAATGGCCCAGTTATTCCATGGCCTGCATACATGTCACCCATTGAGCATGTTTGGAATGCTCTGGATTGACATGTACGACAGCGTGTTCCATTTCCCAGCAATATCCAGCAACTTCACACAGTCATTGATCGGAGAGGGAAAACATTTCACAGGCCACAATCAACAGCTTGATCAACTCTACATAAGACAAAGAGTGGTAACACCAGATATTAACTGGTTTTCTGATCCACGCCCCCACCTTAAAAAAAAAAAAAAAAAACGTATCTGTCACCAATAGAAAAGAAAAAAACTGTCACGTATCTGTCACCTGTATTCCCAGTCATGTGAAATCCATAGATCAGTGCATAATAAGTACAGTGCCTTGCGAAAGTATTCGGCCCCCTTGAACTTTGCGACCTTTTGCCACATTTCAGGCTTCAAACATAAAGATATAAAACTGTATTTTTTTGTGAAGAATCAACAACAAGTGGGACACAATCATGAAGTGGAACGACATTTATTGGATATTTCAAACTTTTTTAACAAATCAAAAACTGAAAAATTGTAGATAGATGTTGTTACGGATACAAGTATCCTGTGTGTGTGTGTATTTATTTTCTCTCCTTCTCCCCCTACAGGTGACAATCATCACTCCCCAATCAGTCACCAATCAATCATCAATCAGAAGACACACCTCCTCCGGTTTCCTACCCAATCACAGTTCCTTTCCCTTGGTATAAAAACCCTGTCAGTTGTTTTCTCTAGAGCTTAATCTCTCTGTCAATGCCATATGTCTGTAGATCGCTCTGTGTTTCACTCTCTCCTACTATGTCTCTCTATCTCACTCTCTTTATGTATTGAGCACCTCCGTATCACTTTGTCCCCACCTTTGAGTATTGGTTTTGCTATATTGTTTGATGGTGGGAAAAGGGTACTAAGACAAGTCGCCCATGGCCATACACTACCCGTAGGTAAACTTTGTTAAATACCCTAGTTAGAACTGGGTGGACCACCCACTGTATTTTTGGATAGTTAGTTAGCTGTGTTTGTAATAGGCTTGTCTAGCTTAGGGGATTTTTGTATATTTGTTTCTTTCCTTGGGTCCAGCTCAGCCCCTTTTCCTGACCCCCCATTACCGTGTGTTTACCAGTAAACCCTGAGTTTGCCGGTAGATTTCAGTTGTCGTGGTTATTTGGTTCTCACTTACTTTGTCACCATTATAAATTGCATGAGTTATGTTATGGGTCTCGTTACCACCCCCCCTAGACTGTCGGGCCAAAAGGGATTCGTAACAGATGTGAATTACTTTGTTTCTCATCTGTTCCTGAATTTATTTGGATCGCGGCATGATGTCTTGCTTTTTGAGATCTTTTGGCCTACTTCACTTTGTCAGACAGGTCTCATAAGTAACTTCATGATTCAACAGGTCTTGCAGTAATCAGGCCTGGGTGTGGCTAGTGAAATTGAACTCAGCTTTACAAAAAATGTGATTAACCACAGTAAATTCATGATTTAGCAAGGGGGGGGGGGCAATTACTTTGTCTCACAGGGCCATGAAGGTTCGGATAGCTTTTTTTCCCCCCTTAAATAACATCACTTAACCCAAGTAAACACAAAATGCAGTTATCTTTGAGTAATATTAAAATGTGTGATCCGAAACATTTAAGTGTGACAAATGTGCAAAAAAATAAGAAATCAGGAAGGGGACAATTTTTCACAGCACTGTATATATAAAAAAGGTACAATACAACATGATCCAGCCTTCTTGGTAAAAAGAGTAGGTGAAAGGATGATCTGTCCTTTGGTCTGATGAGTTAACATTTGAGATATTTGGTTCCAATCGCCGTGTCTTTGCGAGACCCAGAGTAGGTGAATGGATGATCTCTGCATGTGAAGTTCCCACAGTGAAGCATGGAGGTGTGGTGGTGCTTTGCTGGTGACACTGTCTGTGATTTATTCAGAATTCAAGGCACACTTAACCAGCATGGCTTCCACAGCATTCTGCTGTAATACGCCATCCCATCTGGTTTGCGCTTTAGTGGGACTATCACATGTTTTTCAACAGGACAATGACCCAACACACGTCCAGGCTGTGTAAGGGCTATTTGACTAAGGAGAGTGAGGGTGCTGCATCACATGACCTGGCCTCCACAATCACCTGACCTCAACCCAATTGAGATGGTTTGGGATGAGTTGGACTGCAGAGTGAAGGAAAAGCAACTAACAAGTGCTCAGTATATGTGGGAACTCCTTAAAGACTGTTGGAAAAGCATTCCAGGTGAAGCTGGTTGAGAAAATGTCAAGAGTGTGCAAAGCTGTCATCAAGGCAAAGATGCACATAATTCCAAATGTGTTATGTCATAGTTTTGATGTCTTCACTATTATTCTACAGTGTAGAAAGTCAAGAAAAACCATTGAATGAGTAGGTTTGTCCAAACGTTTGACTGGTACTGTATGCATAGTGTAATTGTTTATTGATGTGTTCATGCAAGCTCATCTGCAAAAGAGATTGTGGTCTAAACATGACTCCCTGGCTAAATAAATGTTAAATAAAAATCCATTGTTACACAGGGGTCATCAAGTCTTTGGCTAAGGTAGATTAAAGGCTAGGATGAAACCTATGGGCATGTTTGTATACTCTTCAACATCATTCCTTCCTCGTTTTGTTGAATTAATCACCAATCTGACATGAAGCGATGCGTTACTGCTGGGCTGTAAAAAAAAATTGAGCATGCCATATAGATTCCCGGATTAATGGATAAATCCAATAATATAGAACTTGACTATGCACACTGTTCATTCAAAGCAATGAGCAGCAACGACTGAAGGAACAATGATTTATAATTTCAAGTCATGAGACGGGAGGAGCAAGGGGATGAGGAAATGTTTCTTACTTCCAGAACCTTCCCTGTGATGAACTGATTGCAGGCCTCACACTGGACCCCAAAATGGATCTGGTAGTCTTTCTCGCAATAGGGGGTGCCATCCCTAAGAGAAAAGAGGGGGGTTGGGGGAACAAGAGAGTCAGGCAGACAGAGAGGGCAAGATCTGAACATTTCTAGTCAATAAACACTTAGATATTGGCTGTGATATAAGATGGCGTCTGAGAAGTCAAAACTGTAATATCTTATGCTTCACGGAGTCGTGGCTGAACGACGACACTATCAACATACAGCTGGCTAGTTATACGCTGTACCAGCAGGATAGAACAGCGGCGTCTGATAAGACAAAGGGGGGCGGATACTGTATTTATCCTCTTGATTCCTGCTTACAAGCAAAAATTAATGCAGGAGGCACCAGTGACTCGATCAATAAAAAAGTAGTCAGATGAAGCAAATGCCAAGCTACAGGACTGTTTTGTTAGCAGACTGGAATATGTTCAGGGATCCCTCTGATGGTCTTGAGGAGTACACCACATCAGTCACTGGATACATCAATAAGTTCATTGATTACGTCGTTCCCACAGTGACCGTACGTACATACCTCAACCAGAAGCCATGGATTACAGGCACCATCCACACTGAGCTAACGGCTAGCTAACGGCTAGAGTTGCTGCTTTTAAGGAGCGGGACTCTAACCCGGAAGCTTATAAGAAATCCCACTATGCCCTCCAACAAACCATCTATCAGGCAAAGAATCAATACAGGACTAAGATCGAATCGTACTACACTGGCTCCGACACTCGTCAGATGTGGCAAACCATCACAGACTACAAAGGGAAGCAACGCCGAGAGCTGCCCAGTGAAACGAGCCTACCAGACGAGCTAAACTACTTCTACGCTCGCGTCGAGGCAAACACTTAAAATATGCATGAGAGCACCATGCATGTTTCAGTGTTACGCTCTCCGCTGCCGATGTGAGTAAGACCTTTAAACAGGTCAACATCCACAAGACAGATTACCAGGACGTGTACTGTGAGCAGGCTCGGACCAACTGGCAAGTGTCTTCACTGACATTTTCAATCTCTCCCTGTCCGAGTCTGTAATACCAACATGTTTCAAGCAGACTACCATAGTCCCTGTGTCCAAGAACACCAAGGTAACTTGCCTAAATGACTACCGACCCATAGCACTCACGTCTGTCGCCATGAAGTATTTTGAAAGGCTGGTCATGGCTCACATCAACAAGATTTTCCCAGAAACTCTAGACCCACTCCAATTTGCATACTGCCCCAACAAATCCAAGGATGATGGAATCTCTATTGCACTCCACACGGCCCTTTCACACCTGGACAAAAGACACTTTCAAGTTAAGTGTACTGTTAGTTAGCTAGCTCGCTAGTTAACGTTACATGTATGATCTTATTATTCGTATCTCAGAGCCATTTGCTTTGCTAGTTATAGCCTAATGTTAGCTAGCTAACATTGAACCTGGTTGGTTAAGTAACTGCAGATTCATGCAGGGTAGTGTCGTCATGAGTTGGGATTATGGTTCATTGTTTAGCTAGCATGTCTTAAAAGAATCCACCATGCAAGTATCCATTTCAATATAATGTCACTGCGACAACTGTTGATAGACGTAGCTGGTAAATTCACTCTGGCTATCAAGCCGATTTCAGAGCAAGGGTAAAATAGTCTAACAAGTTATATTTTCAGATATTACACGTTTCTAATTTTGATAGAAAGTATTTTTCAAGCTAAAGTGTACTGTTAGCTAGCTAACATTAGCTGGTAGGCTCGCTAGCTAACGTTACGTGTATGATCTTGTTATTCGTATCTCAGACCCGTTTGCTTTACTAGTTATAGCCTAATGTTAGCTAGCTAACAGATTCATGCATGGTAGTAATGTTAGTAATGTGGGATTATGGTTAAATACCTAGCTACCTACATGTCCAAGCAAAAGACAAGTAACCATTTCATTAGAATGCCACTGCGACGACTGTTGATAGACGTAGCTGGTAAATTCGCTCTGGCTATCTACTCCGATTTCAGGGCACTCTCGTCTGAGTGTGCCAGAGCGCAGAATAACTGAAGAATTTACGAACGCTCAACACCTGTTGAATATGACCGTAGTCAGTTGGCAAAAAAGTGTAAATTGTAGCTAGCAAGCTGGCCAACGCTAGCCAGTTAGCTTGGGTGCTTGACTGCTGTTAACGCTTGGATCAACCTTTAAAGACATGGGTCGGGCTAAAACTTGAGGGTGTGAACGATGCTGAATGGGTGTAGACAAAGAAGAACTATCCCGTAGGTACCAAAAGGCCACTTTTGAGGTTACAAGTTTCTCAACTTTCAAAGCAGAATTTCTTCCCTATTGTTCCTCAAATGCAGGGTATGATATACCAGTCTGTAGCTCTGTGTCTGTACTTTTATCAAATGTAAAAAACAAAATGTTGAAATGTTGCTACATGAGACCGAATCAAGGCGCTCAGTCACATATCTGCATTGGATGCGTCTCAAAATCGTCTGTCGCATCTCCGAACAGGCCGACAAAACTATTATGACCCCTCTATGGAAAGATGAGACTTGCTCTTAGAGTACAGATTATTGTATGGGATTTACAAATATTTGAGAGATCATTTCACTTTTGTTTTAAACTTTGAGTAAATGTATTTATTGGTTTCTTTTCATTTTGATAAGAGATGAAAATGCAATGAATTGCAGGTTATTTGTTAATTTCAAAAAAGGAAATTACAGATTTTAAGGTTGTGTCATTTGATTTGGGGTGGGGAATTCTTGGGGGGAAAAAATGGTGTCCCTTGCAATTTTCCCTTTAAGCTGTGCTCGTGCACACAGTTCCCAGGGCCTGCTGCACATAATACATATCAGCGCACGCAGAAAAGCAACGTCACTCAACTTTCTAGAGTTCTCTTGTTAGTTAATACTATCAACGTTTCCCTTTACTGTGGGAATTGTGATTGAATAATACTGCGTTGATTCACTTTCAATGTAACAGACCGAAACAAAACTAACTATGCAAGAGGGGCCACAGTGTCTCCTGACCCCTCCTGTCTCAGCCTCCAGTATTTATGCTGCAGTAGTTTATGTGTTGGGGGGCTAGGGTCAGTTTGTTATATCTGGAGTACTTCTCCTGTCCTATTCGGTGTCCTGTGTGAATTTAAGTGTGCTCTCTCTAATTCTCTCTTTCTCTCTTTCTTTCTCTCTCTCAGAGTACCTGAGCCCTAGGACCATGCCTCAGGACTACCTGACATGATGACTCCTTGCTGTCCCCAGTCCACCTGGCCGTGCTGCTGCTCCAGTTTCAACTGTTCTGCCTTATTATTATTGGACCATGCTGATCATTTATGAACATTTGAACATCTTGGCCATGTTCTGTTATAATCTCCACCCGGCACAGCCAGAAGAGGACTGGCCACCCCACATAGCCTGGTTCCTCTCTAGGTTTCTTCCTAGGTTTTGGCCTTTCTAGGGAGTTTTTCCTAGCCACCGTGCTTCTACACCTGCATTGCTTGCTGTTTGGGGTTTTAGGCTGGGTTTCTGTACAGCACTTTGAGATTTCAGCTGATGTACGAAGGGCTATATAAATAAATTTGATTTGAAGAGATTTTGTTGTGTGCAGAATGCATCATAATAGCATTGACAGGGATGACTCAGGTCCCTACTCTACACAGGCCTATATGCAAATAGGCCATTGCCATATATGGATCTGTACCATTCCCTTTGAACTGGACTGTGTTTACAACATGAGCAGTCGGGAATTTGCTTGTTTTGAGACCAAAGCGAGAGCTACTACGTGTGTACATTCGTTCATATTCTTTGCTAGATAGTGAGTTATTAGCACAGTTATGAATCATTTGTAGTCAGCAATGGGGGAGTGATTGCTTCCTACAAAAGCACAAAACGTCTGCATTTCTAGACATCTTTGAAAAGCGAGTCAGAGGGACAGTGTTGTATTTTGAGACAGGCTTGAATAAGCGAAGTAGCCAATAAGAAGAGGGTAGCATAATTTGTCTGATTCTCTGTAATAATGGTATGGGAATAATGATAGTGGTTTCTTGCATTAAACAACATTTTCAGTAATCTCTTTGTCTGAAGGACAAGTGGGTAAACAGGTTATGCCAAGCCCTGCATAGTTTTTTCAAAAGTCTCATGGAAAGTAAGCCTACGTTGAACACCACACATTGGCTGCTACTGTAGGCTGAACGATAGAACAGCTATTTCCATGTTAAATGTTACGGGATGCATTTTCTCCATTGTTTTGATGGTAGGCCACTCTGGCAGGTCTACATTATGATCAAATAGCCACAATAACCTACTTGACCACTGTTTACTAAATTAAAGCAGGTACAGCCTCAGTGTTCAAAGTAAATGCGCAGGAAGTTGCACATATCTCACAACTTTCAAGTTCTTGCTCAGCAGAACTGAAATTTTCTCAGTGACGAAACAACTTAGAGGGAACATTGGTCTCAAGGAATTCTGGTGGAAAAAAAAGTGGTAAAGGGGCAGCCAGTGGAAAATATGGAAAATATGGAGCATAGGGGTTGGTAATGTTGTCTAGTTGCACCATGATTGGCTAAGTGTTCTGTCACTCATGTCACCGCAAAATCTATGGCTAGAGCTTGAAAATTCAAGCCCCTTGTGTGCTGCCATAGAGTTCCATTAGAAGTGCCCATCCAAGGAGGCTCAAGGTAATTGGGCACAGATAAAATTACATCAAATCACGCTATATCTACCGTATATTGACATAATTGGACTGATCATGTCAACATCATACTTTTAAAATCTTAGCTAGCAGTCATCATGAATCAAATAGACAATCTACTGGCAAATCCTTTTCCATCCTTATCATATGAAGAGAGAAATTATGAAGAGAAATGGTATATCAAATTATCGGTGCTCATCTGCCATTGGACATTAACATTACACAACAAGTTGGAAACCGCAAATTCAACAATGAGTGGTTTGGAAGGAATCAGTGGCTACCTGCAAGTCTTGCAAAGCAATCAGTAGCCAGCAATTCAGAGGAGTGGGTGTGTGGTCCAAGTCTGTGTTTAAGGGTCTCCTTTCCAAGCTTAAAATGATAAACACTCAACATTGGCCATGCTGTCAATCCAGTATGACTTCTGCCGTACTGGAAACTCGGAACTCTCAGGCTTCAGTGAGTTCAAGACAACTGCGAACTCAGAGAAAAAGCTCAGACAGGGAAAATACGTTTTGAATGCCCATCCAACTCGGAATTCCAAGTTGGGAACTCGGGCCTCTTTCTAGCGCTCCGACCTGAAGATCAGATATCATGATTCAACCTTGTTTTTTTCCAGAGTCCCCAGTTGTCTTGAAAGCGCCATGAATCCAGAGAATGCCAGACTTGGATGACAAAGTTTTATGACAAAAACATACCCACGAAGGACGAAATAAAATAAAAATGTATTGGGCACATACACATGGTGAGCAAACGTTAATGCGAGTCTAGCGAAATGTTTGTGCTTCTAGTTCCTACAGTGCAGTAATATCTAACAAATTCACAATGACTACCTTATACACACACAAATGTAAATGGATGGAATAAGAATATGTACATGTAAATACACTGCTCGAAAAAATAAAGGGAACACTTAAACAACACAATTTAACTCCAAGTCAATCACACTTCTGTGAAATCAAACTGTCCACTTAGGAAGCAACACTGATTGACAATAAATTTCACATACTGTTGTGCAAATGGAATAGACAACAGGTGAAAATTATAGGCAATTAGCAAGACATAAAGGAGTGGTTCTGCAGGTGGGGACCACAGACCACTTCTCAGTTCCTATGCTTCCTGGCTGATGTTTTGGTCACTTTTGAATGCTGGCGGTGCTTTCACTCTAGTGGTAGCATGAGACGGAGTCTACAACCCACACAAGTGGCTCAGGTAGTGCAGCTCATCCAGGATGGCACATCAATGCGAGCTGTGGCAAGAAGGTTTGCTGTGTCTGTCAGCGTAGTGTCCAGAGCATGGAGGCGCTACCAGGAGACAGGTCAGTACATCAAAAGACGTGGAGAAGGCCACGTCAACCCAGCAGGAGTAGGAGGAGCACTGCCAGAGCCCTGCAAAATGACCTCCAGCAGGCCACAAATGTGCATGTGTCTGCTCAAACGGTCAGAAACAGACTCCATGAGGGTGGTATGAGGGCCCGACGTCCACAGGTGGGGGCTGTGCTTACAGCCCAACACCGTGCGGGACGTTTTTCATTTGCCAGAGAACACGAAGATTGGCAAATTCGCCACTGGCGCCCTGTGCTCTTCACAGATGAAAGCAGGTTTTGTTGTCAGCACATTCAACTATGTAAAGAAAAAAGTATATTTAATTCATTCAGATCTAGGATGTGTCCCTTAATTTTTTTGAGCAGTGTATATTGATGCGCGATAGCCGTGCGGCATAGGCAAGATGCAACAGATTGTACAAAATACAGTATACAGTTGAAGTCGGAAGTTTACATACATCTTAGCCAAATACGTTTAAACTCAGTTTCACAATTGCTGACATTTAACTCAGGTCAGGTTTTTACTGTGGATGAAGATACTTTTGTACCCGTTTCCTCCAGCATCTTCACAAGGTCCTTTGCTGTTGTTCTGGGATTGTTTTGCACTTTTCGCACCAAAGTACGTTCATCCCTAGAAGACAGAACGCGTCTCCTTCCTGAGCGGTATGATGGCTGCGTGGTCTCGTGGTGTTTATACTTGCGTACTATTGTTTATACAGATGAACGTGATACCTTCAGGCATTTGGAAATTGCTCCCAATGATGAACAAGACTTGTGGAGGTCTACAATTGCTTTTCTGAGGTCTTGGCTGATTTATTTTGATTTTCCATGATGTCAAGCAAAGAGGCACAGAGTTTGAAGGTAGGCCTTGAAATACATCCACCAGTACACCTCCAATTTGTCAATTAGCCTATCAGAAGCTTCTAAAGCCATGACATCATTTTCTGGAATTTTCCATGCTGTTTAAAGGCACAGTCAACTTAGTGGATGTAAACTTCTGACCCACTGGAATTGTGATACAGTGAATTATAAATGAAATTATCTGTCTGTAAACAATTGTTGGAAAAATGACGGTGGTTGAAAAATGAGTTTTAATTACTCCAACCTAAGTGTATGTAAACTTCCGACTTCAACTGTAACTGTAAATCATGCAAATATAACTTGTGTGTGTGTAAGCAGTATATAAGAGAACGAATGGGACTGCCCTGGTGAAGCTCACTTCAGCCTGGACTTTATGCATCTGAGTTTCACTGCGACCTTTTTAGCTTGTTGTTATTAGGGGGCAGTATTTTCATTTTTGGAAAAATAACGTTCCCTAAGTAAACAATATTTTGTCAGGACAAGATGCTAGAATATGCATATAATTGATAGAAAACACTCTAAAGTTTCCAAAACTGTAACAATATTGTCTGTGAGTATAACAGAACTGATATTGCAGGCGAAAGCCTGAGAAAAATCCAATCCGGAAGTGCCTCATGTTTTGAAAGCTCTGCGTTCCAATGCGTTCCTATTGAGCAGTGAATGGGCTATCAACCAGATTACTTTTTCTACGTATTCCCCAAGGTGTTTACAGCATTGTGACGTAGTTTTACGCATTTATGTTGAAGAATACCCGTAAGCGGCTACATTGTGTAAGTGGTCACCTGATGGCTCTCAGAGTGAATCTCGCGTAAAATACAGAGGTAGCTATTTTTCCAATCGGTCCTACTAAAAAACCTGTCCCGGTGGATATATAATATGTCCCGGTGGATATATTATCGAATAGATATTTGAAAAACACCTTGAGGATTGATTATAAATAACGTTTGCCATGTTTCTGTCGATATTATGGAGCTAATTTGGAATATTTTTCCGTTTCCGTGACCTCAATTTCCGGTCGATTTCTCAGCCAAATGTGAAGAACAAACGGAGCTATTTCGCCTACAAAAATAATATTTTGGGAAAAAAGGAACATTGGCTATCTAACTGGGAGTCTCGTGAGTGAAACATTCGAAGCTCAAAGGTAAACGATTTAATTTGATTGCTTTTCTGATTTTCCTGACCAAGTTACCTGCTGCTAGCTGGACATAATGCTATGCTAGGCTATCGATAAACTTACACAAATGCTTGTCTTGCTTTGGCTGTAAACCATATTTAGAAAATCTGAGATGACAGGGTGATTAACAAAAGGCTAAGCTGTGTCTCAACATATTTCACTTGTGATTTTCATGAATAGGAATATTTTCTAGTAATATTTATGTCCGTTGCATTATGCTAATTAGTATCAGTCGATGATTACGCTCCCGGACCCGGGATGGGGAGTCACTAGAGGTTAAAGAGTTATTCATTTAAGATTGACTTCGAGTGTCTCGTGTAGAGTTTCCACAAGAATTTGGCGTCACAAACTGCATGACTGATTCTGCCTGTCGAGCTTTCTAGTGAGGGTCTGCAAGAAAAACCAGAAATTTCCAGAATGAAGGGTTTGAAAGTGTCTATGGTTGTATGCATTCATTGTTTACTTACTCATTTGATAGTTTAAGTAATAACTAAATTAATAAATTGTTATGATAATTATCAGAGTGAGTGATAAGAGTAGGGAATGTAGTGGAACATTTGTTTGTCCTTTTCTATAAAAAAATGTCTGTGTTCATGCAAGTGACTGATTGAATGTGCCTGAGAGGAATCCTCACTATCAGTATCTGCAATTTGGCAGTACGCCCAGAACCTTGTTTTGAGAATGAAAGGGATATCTCAGTTTCAAGTTCTCAGCTTGGAGAGAAGAAGCTTTGTGGGGTATTGTTGGGTCACATGCATGAACCAAACGTTAACGATTAATTCATTATGAATATTTTAATTCATGCAAATATAACTTGTCTGTGTAAGCAGTATAGTAGAGATAACGGGACTGCCCTGGTGAAGCTCACTTCAGACCGGTGTTGTGACCTTAAAACAATTCCATATAGTTTAGTAGAACACCCCCCCTTTGTGCCCCAATATTTGAAATTTCACCTATTATAAGGTTGTAATTTCATATTCCCAATCAGCTGACTATTTAGAAGGGAAGCACAGGTTTTCGGACACAGCCTAAGAGAGAAAGAGAGAGGGGGGAGGGTATAGAGATTAAGAGAGGCTTGAGTGTGTTGCAGTTGATGATTACTCACTTGCTGATGTACTCCCCGCTCAGCACTTTGCCACAGGCCTTGCACTTGAAGCAGCCAAGGTGCCACTGTCTTTCCAGAGCCAATAGGGCCTGGCCATTCTTAATGTCCCTACCACAGCCTGCACAGTCTGAAACACACAAACACACTTTTAGCATGATCAGAAAGACAGAGCAGACATGGCATACACAAAAGCGCACACACACCTATGATTTATCTTTCAAATTAAACCATTAGGTGGCGATGTGAGCTAATAGAAAACTCCTCATTGTCCAAGGGCACAAAGTGATTTATGTTTTCAATATAACATTCAATACATGAGGCTCCAGGTTTTTTTACCCATAAAATACTGATTATATAAATACATGAAGGTAATTGTAACGTTGTCTGCTGACAGTCGTCAAGCAAGTTCAGGGACTGAGTGTTAATAAATAAATGCAACATAATACAAAACATGAAAAAAAATAACGCCTGGGGAAGGAACCAAAATGTAATCAGGGAAGTGATGGAGTCCAGGTGAGTCTGATGACGCGCAGGGGCGCGTAATGATGGTGACAGGTGTGTGTCCTAATGAGCAGCTTGGTGACCTAGAGGTCGGAGAGGAAGCACACATGACAGTAATAACAACATAGAAGAAACATCCCTTTTCCAGGACCTTCTCTTTCACAGATAATTAATAAAAATCTAAATAACTTCACAAATCTTTATTGTAAAGGGTTTAAACACTATTCCCATGCTTGTTCAATGAACCATAAACAATTAATGAACATGCACCTGTGGAACGGTCGTTAAGACACTAACAGCTTACAGACGGTAGGCAATTAAGGTCACAGTTATGAAGACTAAGGATACTAAAGAGGCCTTTCCACTGACTCTGAAAAAACACCAAAAGAAAGATGCCCAGGGTCCCTGCTCATCTGCGTGAACGTGCCTTAGGCATGCTGCAAGGAGGCATGAGGACTGCAGATGTGGCCAGGACAAAAAATTGCAATGTCCATACTGTGAGACGCCTAAGACAGTGCTACAGGGAGACAGGATGGACAGCTGATCGTCCTCGCAGTGGCAGACCACGTGTAACAACACCTGTACAGGATCGGTACATCCGAACATCACATCTGTGGGGCAGGTACAGGAGGGCAACAACAACTGCCCGTGTTACACCAGGAATGCGCAATCCCTCCATCAGTGGTCAGACTGTCTGCAATAGGCTGAGAGAGGCTGGACTAAGGGTTTGTAGGCCTGTTGTAAGACAGCTCCCCAGGTCCTCCCCAGACATCACCGGCAACAACGTCACCTATGGGCACAAACCCACAGTCGCTGGACCAGACAGGACTGGCAAAAAGTGCTCTTTGCTGACGAGTCGTGGTTTTGTCTCACCAGGGGTGATGGTCGAATTCGCATTTATCGTTGAAGGAATGAGTGTTACACCGAGGCCTGTACTCTGGAGCAGGATCGATTTGGAGGTGGATGGTCTGGGGTGATGTGTCACATCATCATTGGATGATTGTCAGTGCAGGCAATCTTGTTGTCAGTGCAGGCAATCTCAACGCTGCACGTTACAGGGGAGACATCCTCCTCCCACATGTGGTACCCTTCCTGGAGGCTCATCCTGACATGCCACCTGCCATACTGCTCGTTCTGTGCGTGATTTCCTGCAATACAGGAATGTCAGTGTACTGCCATGGCCAGCGAAGAGCCCGGATCTCAATCCCATTGAGCACGTTTGGGACCTGTTGGATCAGAGGGTGAGGGCTAGGACCATTCCCCCCAGAAATGTCCGGGAACTTGCAGGTGCCTTGGTGGAAGAGTAGAGTAACATCTCACAGCAAGTGGAACATCTGGTGCAATCCATGAGAAGGAGATGCACTGCAGTGTTTAATGCAACTGGTGGCCACACAAGATAGACTGTTACTTCTGATTTTGACCCCCCCTCCTTTGTTCAGGGGCACATTATTCAATTTCTGTTAGTCACATGTCTGTGGAACTTGTTCAGTTTATGTCTCAGTTGTTAAATCTCGCTATGTTCAGAAAAATATTTACACATGTTAAGTTTTGCTGAAAATAAATGCAGTTGACAGTGAGAGGACCTTTCTTTTTGGCTGAGTTTAGAAGCATAAGCATTTCGCTACACTCGCAATAACATCTGATAACCATGTGTGTGTGACCAATAGAATTTGATTTGATCTCTCGTGACCACAAGGGAGAGATGTATATTGTTTTGAAAAGAGATGCTTGACAGCTAATCTAACAGCTAATTCTTTATGATGGCAGCCATGTTTATATTTGACAAGCAAAAACTCCCTGATCCCAGAATGCCATTCACTATAAAATGCAAATAAAAAAAGTCAAAGATGGCTGCACCCATTGCCTGAAAAATCTGAATTGAGTTTGGCCACTTTTCAGCATATTACAAATCTTCAACGTACGTGTTACAGTGTATACAAGAACCAGAGCACATGACTTAATAAGTCATTTACAGTTTTTGGCAAATCACAAAGCAAATAAAATGTTATCACCTCACAGATCATCACCCCAAATACAAGTCTACTTCCTAGCCTTACCGTAGCATGAATGCTAAACAGGGTTGCCAGATTTGGATGTAACCATTTTTGTGGGGTTTGTGGGGGGGGGTTCATTTAATTTGAGGGGAATTTCAGCCCTTCACCTCATTTTGTTATAACATCTTTGGATGTTTACGTGACAACCAGAATACATTGTATGACGTCAACAAACATGGGGTCACACATCATAATCAGTACAACCTTCCAAAAAGTATTTTACACACATTATATTTGTCCATTACAATCCATGAAACTATCGGAATGCATGATTTGTCACATGATTTGTCACCAGTCCTTGAAAATGTGATTAAACAGTAAATACATTACGCCTTACGCACACATACGGTGTGCTAAAGTAGAAACAACAACATCATATACAGAAACTATAATGATACTGTAATAAGGCACTTACTTTGATAAGAACGCACCCATATGCAAAGTTATTGGTGGTAAGGAAAACAACAAGGAAGGCAATGCAGGCGGAAAATGTGCCAGGGGGGAAAATGTCTGCATACCTGATCTGGGGAAACACTGGGGAAGTGCTTGGGCTCTAGTCAAAGAGAGAAGTTTGTCCAGCTCAGTAAAGCTCAGTATAAAAATAAATTGTGCGTAATAGTGAAATGGGCTACTTCTATGTGAATTAATGAGGAGGAGGAACACACCTCAATTCAAACTGTTGTTAAAAAAGAATTTGAAATTGACTAGATGAAATATAGCCTATTGATAATTAGCAGGCAGAATGCCTTGGTTTGAGGGCAGTGTGGGTTAAATGTCCTGTTGCGTAACAATCACATTTTGGAACAGTGAATGCGTTCTGCCGTCACATACATAGAAAACTCACGCTGGGGCTACCGATGGAGATATTTAGAACTCACACATGTAAAGGTTAAACATTCACAAGGCTGCTGGGCCAGACGGATAACCAGGACACATACTCAGAGCATGCACTGACCAGCTGGCAAGTGTTTTCATTGATATTTTCAAACTCTCCCTGACCCAGTCTGTAATACCTACATTTCAAGCAGACCAACATAGTCCCTGTGCCCATGTGTTAAACAGAGTGACTAAGGTAGTGTATTAATAACAAAGATTTAAATACTAAAAGTGGTGAAAATAGTAGCCTACAATAAGGAAAAACTCCAGGTAAAAATACACTTTATCTAGTCCTTGTCCTATATTCTAATCTGACTTTGGTGTAGGTCACGTTGTTCTTCACACTACCATTTCTGGTAAATGCACACTATTTCAAATAAAATATATGTTTATTTGTCACATGATACAGTAGGTGTAAACGGTACAGTGACATGGTTATTTGCATAGTAGCAATATCAAAATTAGAAAGTGTCTAGATACAAATATTTTATAATAAATAGATGATGCTTACCCAGACACACTTGTCTAAATTGATTGGTCATGTGAAATAAATGTTATAACCACCCCGCCCCCAGCCACATCTATCGAAGTGGATGGGTCACTATTGTCTAGACATGTTCATGAAATGCTATATGAGATTGCTGTAATCCCCCCAAATACACCTGGCTAACTTGATGGGTCATGTGGAAGAGAGGATATAGCCACCCCACAGCCACATCTTGCTAAGTGAATGGGTCTCTACAGAAGCTGTAAATGGCACATTGAAATGCTATATGAGATGGCTGTAATCCCCCCAGATACACCTGGCTAACTTGATGGGTCATGTGGAAGAAAGGATATAGCCACCCCACAGCCACATCTAGCTAAGTGAATGGGTCTCTACAGAAGATGTAAATGGCACAGTGAAATGCTATATGAGATGGCTGTAATCCCCCCAAGTAAAACCTGGCTAACTTGATGGGTCATGTGGAAGAGAGGATCTAGCCACCCCACAGCCACATCTTGCTAAGTGGATGGGTCTCTAAAGAAGCTGTAAATGGCACAGTGAAATGCTATATGAGATGGCTGTAATCCCCCCAGATACACCTGGCTAACTTGATGGGTCATGGGGAAGAGAGGATATAGCCACCCCACAGCCACATCTTGCTAAGTGAATGGGTTTCTACAGAAGCTGCAAATGGCACCTGTGGAAGAAAGGATATAGCCACCCCACAGCCACATCTAGCTAAGTGAATGGGTCTCTACAGAAGATGTAAATGGCACAGTGAAATGCTATATGAGATGGCTGTAATCCCCCCAAGTAAAACCTGGCTAACTTGATGGGTCATGTGGAAGAGAGGATCTAGCCACCCCACAGCCACATCTAGCTAAGTGAATGGGTCTCTACAGAAGCTGCAAATGGCACATTGAAATGCTATATGAGATGGCTGTAATCCCCCCAGATACACCTGGCTAACTTGATGGGTCATGGGGAAGAGAGGATATAGCCACCCCACAGCCACATCTTGCTAAGTGAATGGGTTTCTACAGAAGCTGCAAATGGCACATGTGGAAGAGAGGATATAGCCACCCCACAGCCACATCTAGCTAAGTGAATGGGTCTCTACAGAAGCTGCTATTGAAATGCTATATGAGATGGCTGTAATCCCCCCAGATACACCTGGCTAACTTGATGGGTCATGTGGAAGAGAGGATATAGCCACCCCACAGCCACATCTAGCTAAGTGAATGGGTCTCTACAGAAGCTGTAAATGGCACAGTGAAATGCTTACTTGCATATTTAGATTGTAGCAATAGCAAAAATAGAAAGCGTTAAAAACAATAACAAAATGTGTCAATGCCAGTAGAGAAAGAACAAAATAATATACCATATGTACAAGATTTGTAAATTTTTTATTTTCACCTTTTTTTAACCAGGGAGACAAGTTGAGAACAAGTTCGCATTTACAATGGCGAAATTGGAGGAATTGGTTTTGGGGGTGACCAGAGAGATATACCTACTGGAGCGCGTGCTACAGGTGGGTGCTGCTATGGTGACCAGCGAGCTGAGATAAGGGGGAACTTTACCTAGCAGGGTCTTGTAGATGACCTGGAGCCAGTGGGTTTAGCTACGAGTATGAAGCGAGGGCCAGCCGATGAGAGCGTACAGGTCGCAGTGGTGGGTAGAATATGGGGCTTTGGTGACAAAACGGATGGCACTGTGATATATTATATCTAATTTATGGAGAATTAGAGGATATTTTGTAGATGACGTCGCCGAAGTCGAGGATCGGTAGGATGGTCAGTTTTACGAGGGTATGTTTGGCAGCATGAGTGAAGGATGCTTTGCTACGAAATAGGAAGCCAATTCTAGATTTAACGTTGGATTGGAGATGTTTGATGTGAGTCTGGAAGGAGAGTTTACAGTCTAACCAGAGACCTAGGTATTTGTAGTTTTCCACATATTCTAAGTCAGAACTGTCCAGAGTAGTGTTGCTGGACAGGCGGGCAGGTGCAGGCAGCGATCGGTTGAAAAGCATGCATTTAGTTTGACTTGTATTTAAGAGCAGTTGGAGGCCACGGAAGGAGAGCTGTATGGCATTGAAGCTCGTCTGGAGGGTTAAAACCTCTCTGGGATATGTTGGGACAGTAGCGTCCCACAAAAGCCAGAGAAAATGTAGAGCGCCAAATTAAAATAATTTCCTATAAAATCAAACTTTCATGAAATCACACATGTAAGATACCAAATTAAAGCTACACACGTTGTGAATCCAGCCAACATGTCAGATTTCAAAAAGG
Organism: Oncorhynchus mykiss; assembly: GCF_057628025.1. NCBI lineage: Eukaryota > Metazoa > Chordata > Actinopteri > Salmoniformes > Salmonidae > Oncorhynchus > Oncorhynchus mykiss. Next base: position 4,991,674 of record NC_143041.1, read on the forward strand.
CTTTTCGGTGAAAGCAAACGATGCTATTATCTGAGGATAACACCTCTGTAAACAAAAGAGAGAAAACATATTTCAACCCTGCAGGCGTGATACAAAACACAGAAATAAAAATATAATTCATGCCTTACCTTTGACGAGCTTCTTCTGTTGGCACTCCAATATGTCCCATAAACATCACAAAATGGTCCTTTGTTCGATAAATTCCGTCCATATATATCCAAAACGTCCATTTATTTGGCGCGTTTGATCCAGATAAACACCTGTTCCAACTTGCGCAACGTGACTACAAAATATCTCAAAAGTTACCTGTACATTTTGCCAAAACATGCCCAAACTACTTTTGATGTGATGGACCCCGTGCCTAGCGGGTTGAAATATGATTGTCTGTGTTTGTTTGCTGGGGTGCTGTCCTCAGATAATAGCATTGTTTTCTGGATTAACAACAAGTGTAGCTTTAATTTGGTGTATTGCATGTGTGATTTCATGAAAGTTTAATTTTTATAGTAGTTTATTTGAATTTGGCACTCTGCATTTTCACTGGATGTTGGCCAGATGGGTCCCACATATCCCAGAGAAGTTAATGGTCTGTGGGATGTTCAAAGTTTCGGATATTTTTTTATAACCCAACCCTGATATGTACTTCTACACAACTTTGTCCCTGACCTGTTTGGAGAGCTCCTTGGTCTTCATGGTGCCACTTGCCTGGTGGTGCCCCTTGCTTAGTGGTGTTGCAGACTCTGGGGCCTTTCAGAACAGGAGTATATTTTTACTGAGATCATGTGACAGATCATGTGGCACTTAGATTGCACACAGGTGGACTTTATTTAACTAACTACGTGACTTCTGAAGGTAATTGGTTGCACCAGATCTTATTTAGGGGCTTCATAGCAAAGGGGTGATTACATTTGCACGAACCACTTTTCTGTTTTTATTTTTTAGAATATTTAACACAATATATTTTTAATTTCATGTCACCAATTTGGACTATTTTGTCCATTACATGAAATCAAAATAAAAATCTATTTAAGTTACAGGTTGTAATGCAACACAATAGGAAAAATGCCAAGGGGGATGAATACTTTTGCAAGGCACTGTACTACAGTTTTTGTCGATAGAAATTCACTCGCATTTTTGTCAAATGTGCTTTGCTACAATAATTGCGCCCTCAGGATATGTGGTTTCCAGTTTGCATAAAGTGCAGTTAAGTTCTTTGAGGGCCGTTGTGGTATCGGCTTGAGGGGGAATATACACGGCTGTGACTTTTACCGATGAGAATAGGAATCAGTTAATTTGCCCTGTGGGGTACGAACAAAGGATCCGATTTGGGAAAGTCCTATTCCTGGTTGTAATGCTGGTGAGTTACCGTCGCTCTAATATCCAACAGATCATCTATGTAGAAACGCCCCAAAAATCCTGTAAGAAATAACACATAAAAAAAAGAAATACTGCAAAGTTTCCTAAGAGCTAGGAGCAAGGCAGCCCTATCTGCCCAGTGCCATTTTCAGCATGATCATTACACAGGTGCACCTAGTGCTGGGGACAATAAAAGGCCACTCTAAAATGTTCAGTTTGTCACACAACACAATGCCACAGATGTCTCAAGTTTCGAGGGAGCATGTAATTGGCATGCTGACTGCAGGAATATCCACCGGAGATGTCGCCAGATAATTGAATGTTGAATGAATTTCTCTACCATATGCCGCCTCAACGTAATTTTAGAGTATTTGGCAGATACGCCATCTGGCCTCCATAACCATAGAGCACGTGTAACCACGCCAGCCAGGACCTCCACATCCGGCTTCTTCACCTAAGACCAGCCACCCAGACATCTGGTGAAACTGTGGGTTCGTACAACCAAATAATTTTTGCACATGCTGTCAGAAACCGTCCCAGGGAAGGTCATCTGCATACTCGTCCTCACCAGCGTCTTGACCTGACTGCAGTTCGGCATCGTAATTGACTTCAGTGGACAAATGTTCACCTTCTATGGCCACTGGCATGCCAGAGAAGTGTGCACTTCAGGGAAGAATCTTGGTTTCTACTGTACCGGCCAGATGGCCAGCATATTTGGGATGCTCTAGATCGCCGTGTACGACAGTGTGTTCCAGTTCCCGCCAATAACCAGCAACTTTGCACAACCATTAGCCTTTATGGGATTGGTGCCACCCCCGCAGGACGGTTGAGTTAATGTAGGCTAATGTGATTAGCATGAGGTTGTAAGTAAAATAAAATCCCAGGACATAGACATATCTGATATGGGCAGAAGCTTAAATTCCTGTTAATCTAACTACACTTTCCAATTTACAGAAGCTATTACAGTGAAAGAATATCATGCTATTGTTTGAGGAGAGTGCACAATTATGAAATTGAAATTGTATTAATAAATCAATTAGGCACATTTAGGCAGTCTCGATACAACATTTTGAACAGATCTGCAATGGTTCATTGGATCAGTCTAAAATGTTGCACATCTAGTGGCCAAAATCAAAATTGCACCTGGGCTGGAAAAATACATGATGGCCTTTCTCTTGCATTTAATAGATGATTGTAATTACAAAAACGTTTATTTTCTTTGTATTATCTTTTACCAGATCTAATGTGTTTTTTTCTCCCACATTAATTTTACATTTCCACAAACTCCAAAGTGTTTCCTTTCAAACGGTAGAACAAATATGCATATCCTTGCTTCAGGTCCTGAGCAATTATATTTGGGTATGTCATTTTAGTCAAAAATTGAAAAAAAGGGTCTGATACTTAGAGAAGTGGGACAACATTCCACAGGACAGAATCAACTGCCTGATCATCCTATGCGAAGGAGATGTGTCATGCTGCATGAGGCAAATGGTGGCTACACCAGATACTGACTGGTTTTCTAATCCATACCCGTACCTTTTTTTAAGGTATCTGAACCCAACAAATGCATGTCTGTATTCCCAGTCATCTGAAATCCATAGATTAGGGCCAAATGAATTTATTTCGATTGACTGATTTCCTTATATGAACTGTAACTCAGTAAAATCTTTGAAATTGTTGCATGTTGCGTTTATCTTTTTGTTCTGTGTAATTACTAATAATTCCTCTTTATTCTGTACTTTCAGAAACCACACACATAAATACACTGAACATCTTTCTTGCCGAAGATTGTGGCCAGCTTTTGTATGCTAGTAACATACTGTTTGAACCTATATGTAATGGTTGTTCATTTAATTGAAGTAGTAGTAGTGGTTGAAGCAAACTAACTAGTTTTACTAGAAGAAAGAAAAACGGCAAGAAAAGACTGACAACTGTCATTTCATTATAAATATGCATAACCCATATTTCAATATTCATATAGTAATTGAACAACCAAAACTGCACTCCCACCCTCCAAGTAATCCTCCAGCAGCTCTGTCATGAGGTTCTTTTTGTACTTTCAGTAGGTAATCATCCCACCTATGGGGAAATGGAGTGGGGAGAATGAAGAAGTGGGAGGGGGTAGGTGGGTGAGCTATTGTCAATATAATTGCATATTGGAACTTTATGTCCAATTCTAAAATAAAATAAAAAACTAGTTCAGTAATATTTTCAGCTGTAAGATGACTTTGAAGTATGTGGCTATTGAGAAATGAATGCCGATCAGATGGAAAAATATCTTCTTATACCACTTTGTAGTTTTCTCAGCGCATTCCACAAAACTGTTCATCATGTTCACCTTATTCACTACCCCCATTTTGAGGTTACAGTACACAGTCTGCTTTGATCTTTCCCTCTCCCGTCAGGTGGTCGACCTTCCCTGTGGCCGACAGGGTTGCTGTATGGACAATGCAGAGGACATGGACGTCTTGTTTGTCATGCTATTTTACTGTCAGCTGTTGACCGTTCTCATTGAACTCCACTTCCTCATCTTCCTGCTTCCGAAATACTGGCATCCCCTTCATGTTTGACAGGACTGTGCCACAGGCCACTTTGCAGTTGAAGAGCAGATGCTGGAAGAGTGTGGGACTGTACCGATTGTCCACGTACAAAGTGTGTCCGTTCCTAAGAAGTGGAGCCAGCATGGTCAACACCATGGACCCGGACACCCCAAGCCCCTCACAATGTTGGATGTCAGTGATGGACCCTGTGTAGACTATATTGTCCTAGACAAATCCTGTATTCACGTCGCACATAACAAAGAACTTGACCCCAAACCTGTGCATTTTGGAGGGAATGTACTGAGAGAAAGCTAGCCTACGCTTCCATAACATCAGGGACTCGTCAATGCATAGGTTTTTGTATGGCACAAAGACCAGACCAAATGCTGATGTCATGCTGGTAAGAACATTGATTTGTATAAAATTGGTCATTTAGGTTGGCAGTAGCCTTGTTTACGAAATGCAGGCATCACAGCAGAACTAGGAAGGGAAAAGAGAGTGACAAAGAAGGGAGTTGCAAACATAGGATCTGTGCTCCAGTGTTCTCTTATGGTGTTATTTACTATTCAGATGAGAAGGACTGTCACCAGGAAGGTATACATTTCACTAATTGTGGTTGTCACCCATTTAGCGAGCCGCCCCTCACTCTTGGCTCTCTCTTCTCCTGTAGCTCCAAGGCAAATTGATTGGTCTCCTCTAATATGTCTCCCACCAGCTCCTCTGTCAGAAACAGCTTGAAGCACTCTGCCTCAGAGGGAGATGGCAAGGGGCTTTGCACTCCAGACTGATACTCAGCAGGGCCGGAGGGGTGAAATGGCTGGTTGCCTTCCAGCTACCGCAGACCTGCCGTACTTCACCCACTGTTGGTCTGCCTCCATCACCACCATAATCTCCAGAATGACCGGGGACTTCATCGGTGGGAAAGGGGTTAAAATTATTATTGTCATATAATCTTACTTAATTGACCATGTATAGCAAGTTGAAATTTGGCCTTAGAATCAATGACCAAAAAATATGTATTTTCACGTTTCATTGAGCACCTAAAACGCACCGGATTTTAATGCCTGGAAAATACACATTTTCAAAGTCTGGAAACTACATATTTTTGACGAACGTATAAGGCGTCTTTTCAACATCCATATAAGACAGATTATTTTTCAACATAATTTTCCTTACTTGGGTGGATCCATTGTTGTTCCATTTGTCCAGTGAACTATGGACACCTCTCCCAGGAAGCGGTCTAGGATAGACTAATGTTAGAGAGGTTATACACTCTTAGATAAAAAAAAGCTACTAAGTAAGGTTCTTTGGCTTGTCTCCTCTATGATGGGTCCTGCCTAGAACCCTCTATAAATGGTTCTACCAAACACTTTTTTTATCATCTAAAGGTTCTTCCTAGAACTCTCTTTGAAGGGTTCTTCCTAGAACCATCTATGAATTATTCCACCAGCCTTATTAACCTTTAAAATGAAACTCTTTATGACATTACATAAATCATATGGACTTTCTTTGAGGGCCTAGTTATAGCCTAACACAGTGGTCGGAAACTCCTGGTTTACAAGTCACATTATGCTGGCTTGCAAAGTGATGTGTAATTCCTATTGGAATCCAGCTAGAGTGAAGATATCCAACAATTGGATTTTAAAAATGTTATTTAGGCTTTATTTAACTAGGAAAGTCTGTTAAGAACAAATTCTTATTTACAATGATGGAAAGGGAGGGTTGATAAATGAGACAACCTAAATCATGTTAACAGAAACAATCATCCCACGAGAAAAAAAAAACTCACCACAGCCGGATGAAATTTATGACACCTGTGGTAAGGGATCCTCAAAAATGATTTGGACACCCCTCACTCACCCACACACACACATGCACGTATGGACACACACAGTTGCACGCATGCACGGACACCACACACTTACTGCTGGAGCTGCTGATGTCTTTGGGGGTAGGGGACATAGGGTGGATGCAGTGTTGACAGAGACAGTCTTTCCCATTAAAGGTGACACGATCTCCAGTAGGAAATGGTCGTCTGAGAGTGAGAGAGAGAGAGAGTGAGAGAAGAGATACGTCTACAGTATGTGTATGTGCGTGTCTGTGTCTGTGTGTGTATATGCATGTGCATGTGGTAGCACAATGATCTTACTTGCAGATTGTGCAGACGAAACAGGCCGGATGGTACGTCTTGCCGAGAGCAGTGACCACCTCTCCCTCTACAAAGCTCCCACAGCCATTGCAGCATGTGCCATGGAGCCGCTGGTAGTCCAACGTGCACAGGTAGTCCCCGTTCTTCATGAAGAAACCTCCCTGAGCCAAGTCGCACCCGCACACTGAACACACAAACACAACATGTATTCGCTTAGCATACATGCTAAAATTAGAAAAGTTATCTCAGAATCCATCTTCATCCATCTTCATCAAAATTTTGCCTTCATTTCTTCACAAAATAAAACATTTAATTTCTTCCCACATAAAATGTCTGTAGGTAGCATTATGCTGCAATTAATTAGTAATCTCAGACAAAAAAAATGTCAAGACTCCAGCCACCCTTGTCATAGACTGTTCTTTCTGCTATCGCACGCCAAGCGGTACTGGAGTGCCAAGTCTATGTCCAAGAGGCTTCTAAACAGCTTCTTCCCCCAAGCCAAAAGACTCATGAACAGCTAATCAAATGACTACCCAGACTATTTGGAATCCCCCTCCCCCTTTCCTCTGCTGCTACTCTCTGTTATTATCTATGCATAGTCACTTTAATAACTCTACCCACATGTACATATTACCTCAATTACCCCGACACCGGTGCCCGGTTTTGAACTGCCATTGTTATTTACTGCTGCTTTTTAACTATTAGTTATTCATATCTCTTTTTTGTTGGTATTTTCTCAAAACTGCATTGTTGGTTAAGGGCTTGTAAGTAAGCATTTCACTGTAAGGTTGTATTCGGCACATGAGACAAATAAAATGTGATTTGATTTACACAGTAGCTCCAATTTGAGTAATGGAGGATTCCAGAAGTATGTCAGAACATGGCTGCACGATTTGGACAAAATACAGTTGAAGTCAGAAGTTTACATACACCTCACAGCCAAATACATTTAAACTCAGTTTTTCACAATTCCTGACATTTAATCTGGTTAAAAATTCCCTGTCTTAGGTCAATTAGGATCACCACTTTATTTAAGAATGTGCATGGTCTGAATAATAGTGGAAATTATTATTTATTTCAGTTTTTAATTCTTTCATCACATTCCCAGTGGGGCAGAAGTTTACATACACTCAATTAGTATTTGGTGGCATTTCCTTTAAATTGTTTAACTTGGGTCAACCATTTTAGGTAGCCTTCCACAAGCTACCCACAATAAGTTGGGTGAATTTTGGCCCATGACTCCTGTCGGAACTGGTGTAACTGAGTCAGGTTTGTAGGCCTCCTTGCTCGCACAAGCTTTTTCAGACATTTCTCCAAAAAGTACAATCTTTGTCTCCATGTGCAGTTGCAAACCGTAGTCTGGCTTTTTTATGGCAGTTTTGGAGCAGTGGCTTCTTCCTTGCTGAGCGGCCTTTCAGGTTATGTCGATATAAGACTTGTTTTACTGTGGATATAGATAATTTTGTATCTGTTTCCTCCAGCTTCTTCACAAGGTCTTTTGCTGTTGTTCTGGGATTGATTTGCACTTTTCGCACCAAAGTACGTTCATCTCTAGGAGACAGAACGCGTCTCCTTCCTGAGCGGTCCCGTGGTGTTTATACTTGTATACTATTGTTTGTACAGATGAACGTGGTACTTTCAGGCATTTGGAAATTGCTCCCAAGGATGAACCGAACTTGTGGAGGTCTACAATTTTTTCTCTGAGGTCTTGGCTGATTTCTTTTGATTTTTCCATGATGTCAAGCAAAGAGGCACTGAGTTTCAAGGTAGGCCTTAAAATACATCCACAGGTACACCTCCAAATGACTCAATTGATGTCAATTAGCCTATCAGAAGCTTCTAAAGCCATGACATACATTTCTGGAATTTTCCAAGCTGTTTAAAAGGCACAGTCAGCTTAGTGTACTGTATGTAAATGTCTGACCCACTGGAATTGTGATAAAATGAATAAGTGAAGTAATCGGTCTATAAACAATTTTTTGAAAAATTACTTGTGTCATGCACAAAGTAGATGTCCTAACCGACTTGCCAAAACTATAGTTTGTTAACAAGAAATTTGTGGAGTGGTTGAAAAATGAGTTTTAATGACTCCAATCTAAGTGTTTGTAAACTTCCAACTACAGCTGTATACTATACATTTTTGTGCATGTAGATATGTTTGTCCGTGTTCGATAGAGCCATTGGACGTCTTTCAGCGATGTTCCAATCAGCGGATTCATTGCTAAATATACAAGCACACATATTTTCTTCCAGTCTCTGAAAGACTACAACTTGTGTTGGGTGGTGCTTCCTGTTCTAGCCTCCGGCACTCCTCCAAGAGGCACCACTAACAACAACATCCTTTGGGCAAAACTGAAAGAACTGACCAGACGCAATGGCTTCAAGTGATTTCTCTCATCAACACGAATTCGACCAGAGAGTATTTTTGATGTTCTATTATCTACATTGTGACATTCAACCATACATGTTTCAACTGGACATTTTTGGGATAGCTAACGTTAGAAGCTCAGCTACAGCCGATGCCAGCATCAAGAGGGCAGATGACAAATATGGTGCCTAGCTAAGTAAGTTTCCGGCAAGCCACCTAGCTAGCTAACTTTAGTTTATCGACTGAAACCCATATTGTACTCCCAGTTAGCACATTGATTCCGGCTGAGAGTCGGGCCATTCGGCTGAGAGTCAGACTCAGCCGATGTCATGTGACCCGAGTCTGTCCCGCCTTCGGCAGGATTACGTATGGCTAGGATGTGACAATTGAGCTCGTGCCGTGATTTTGTTAACAACGTTAAACTTCAATGGTAAATTATATTTCTTATCCAATTTGGACATTAAGTAACTGGATAATTTTTGTAATAATATTCCGTAGAAAAGTATGTTAAAATGATTTTACTTCTGCTTAAGTTACCAGTGTAAAAAGGCAGGTGAAATGTAGCTTAACGTTAATTTATTGGACTGAGTAGGATATCGACACATAAAACGACAACGTTAACATAACGGGACTTCTAACATATTTCAAGGCCCGTTTCAAATCAGCAATCAAATTGTGTTGTCTGTGATGTTATTAACTTACAGAAAATTGCTAAACAACCTCTTCTGATTAATCAAGGTGATTGTTTCCTGAAAATGACAAGTTTTTGAATGTTAATGCAGTCACTTCGACACCTAAAAATCTCTTCTCTGTCTCTCTAGCCTGCCAGCTAATTCCAGCCCCAGTTCTTCCTCCTGCAGCTATTCAGCCAACAAAGATGATTAAGGTTCCTAAGAATTAATGTAAATGCAAATCGCTGCCCTTTAGTAATTCAGTTCAGCAATATGTGTTTCAGAGCTGCAGCCCTCAAAGTGAGCCAGAAATGACTGAGAAGTATTCAGAGTATAGTGTGACTTCAAACATCTGGCGAAGGAGTACTGCAAACGTGTCAAGATTTCTGACTCTATTTAAAAAGAGCTGTCTACACATAATGTAGAAAATGCTGCTGTTCCTTCGATATTTTATATGTCCAATGAGAGCGCAGAGGAAATGTTGGTCAGGACTTTGAGGAAGAACTGTTTGTGGATGCTTTGATGGACACTGCAGGTGTAGGAGAAGGTGAAGGTCAGGGTGAGTTTGATGAGGCTGAGGAGAACCGTTGATAATGAGAGTGATGTCGAGGAGATGGTTGACAATGAGGTTGAAAGTCAAACGGACCGTTTCAAAGACTACTTGGTGAATTGGGTTCTTGAATATGGAATAACATTAGTTGCGTTAAAAGCCCTGTTTTCGATTCTGAGGTTCCACCATCCAACCTTGATGCAAAGATGCAAGAACCCTCAATACCAACAGAGTTGACAGAGCTGCTGGTGGCACTTTTTAAAACTTTGGTATTCTAGGTTCTCTGACACAATTGACAAGCTTTGGCAGAAACTCCCAAATAGGTATACAAAAGTTATTCTATGCACCTGTGAGCATACATAAGTCACCAACTAGCATGGAAAAGTAAGACATGTCTAAAAAAAATAACCATGACACAAATACACAATCTAGTGGGCTAAATGTGGGACATTCAGAATCAGTGAGGGTCAGCAGTTACAGTCGACACCACAGCTTGCGTTTGGCTGGTCAGCATTATAAATTATGCATATTCATTTTCAATTTACACAGTATGTTTCACCTTGTGGACTTTATATCTGTGGAGAAGAAGGAGACCATCATGGGTCCAAGATGGCATGAGCTACTGGCCCCCTTATACAGTGGGGAGAAGAAGTATTTGATCCACTGCCGATTTTGCAGTTTTTCCTACTTACAAAGCATGTAGAGGTCTGTAATTTTTATCATAGGTGCACTTAAAAAGTGAGAGACGGAATCTAAAATAAAAATCCAGAAAATCACATTGTATGATTTTTAAGTAATTAATTTGCATTTTATTGCACTTTTATTTGCACACACTGCAGCAGGGATTTTGGCCCACTCCTCCATACAGACCTTCTCCAGATCCTTCAGGTTTCGGGGCTGTCGCTGGGCAATATGGACTTTCAGCTCCCTCCAAAGATTTTCTATTGGGTTCAGGTCTGGAGACTGGCTAGGCCACTCCAGGACCTTAAAGATGCTTCTTATGGAGCCACTCCTTAGTTGCCCTGGCTGTGTGTTTCGGGTCATTGTCATGCTCGAAGAGCCAGCCACAGTCCACACAGGTGGACTTAATTTAACTAATGATGTGACTTCTGAAGGTAATTGGTTACACCAGATCTTATTTAGGGCCTTCATAGCAAAGGAGGTGAATATATATGCACGCACCACTTTTCCGTTTACATTTTTTTGAAACAAGTTATTTTTTAAATTTCACTTCACCAATTTGGACTATTTTATGTATGTCCATTATATGATCCAAATTAATATCAATTTAAATTACAGGTTGTAATGCAACAAAATAGGAAAAACATAAAGGGGATGAACAATTTTGCAATGCACTGTAAACAAGTAATTTATGAAACCATGATGTGATGTATTACAGGATTGGATGTTGCCATTTCAATGTTTTTGAATTCCTTTGTGTATCAGAAAATTTGCTTGAGATAATCTCACTGCAACTGCTCACTGTGTCCATGTTGCATAACATAGGCATTTTCAAAGACCCACCAGTCATGGTTAGCTCCCCGCCCACTCACTCTATCTTTTCAGACTTCCAGGTAGTTTGACATTTCAGGAAAGGTAATTGTTTCCAAATGTTGATCATTTATACACAATTTTCCCACAATGCACCATAATTTACAGTATGCTGCAGTAATATGTTTCAGAGTATTTTACTGTTGATAATACCCAAAATGATCATATGAATTACAGTTTTCCGTTACAGTGTACAATTGGATGCGCTAGTGCCTCTCTGGAAGTTCAGGGTAAATTACTTGTTCACAGAGGAATGCACATATTTTTTGTGTGGAAGGACGACACGTCAGCCATTAGCGGAAATTGCTAATGCAGGTCACACCAACCACTGGTATTATGATAGAGGGATTATGGCAGGCTTCCCAGAGCCCTGGAGGTCGAGGGGCCCAGAAGGACACAAATAGACTTTGCCTCTGTGGATTTAGACAGGCATGCACACGAAACACACACACACACACAGAGAGAGAAAGATTTCTGGAGGTGAAATGCTAGCCATCTTCATATATGCTCCAACAGTACTGTCTAAATTCCTGAATCTGCCCACAAGAATGGGACTTTAAAACCTAAAAGCTAACATATGGAATTGTTTTACGATGGTTATGTCATGGATCATTTAGCTATTTGATTTTGAATTGTAGGACCCCTTTAGGTATGAAAAAATATAAACAGTTATTTGATAATATGTTGCATTTGATCTTTACTACTATAGCCCATAGAAACACATTCATAAATGGCAAGAAAGTTAAAAATAAATCATAAGGAATGTGGTTTTGAAGTGTCTATATTATATCTGGAGGATATAAGAAAGCTCAGGGAATATTTATGATTTTCTGATGTTTTTTTGGACACATATTTTTTATTTTTGTTGCCACTAAACTACCTCCGTTCATTTGTGTGGGTTACCTTCAGACATGTCCCGTGAAATGTAGAGCAAAACGGAGAACACCTGCCGAGTTCGTGAGAGTGTCCTCTTTCCTGAGTGGTGTAATATTAGCCGTGTGGATGCTACTGACGTTTTTTTTTGAGATGACCGGTTTTCGGCATGTATCATGGTATGACAAACACTGCTGTTGCTCGGCACAGGTGCGTCAATAGACTCTTAGGATTTGTTCATGAGGTTGCCATGAAAATGGACAGACAAAGCTTTATGAGCGTAGTCTGGCGTATGCAGTCTTTCCAAAAATCTTTCACAAACGTAAGAAAAAATGTGAACATGAAATGTATTTGGTAGTTTTTCATTCAATATATGAAATTCAACAACACTGAGCTCTTTTTTTGTAAGCAGTAAGGAAGATTTGTAGAGCAAGACAAGGTTTTGTTAGTATAAAGGTGGTTTGAGCAATGTTCTTGGTCTAATACTAATTGTAATTTCTATGGATACCAGAGGAGTGAGTTAGTTGCAGACTAAATACTTCTCTATCACAGGCAAATATCATCTTATTTCTGTCAAGATCCTGTAAAGCAATCACTTCGAAATTTGTGAAGACAGTGGAGTGTGGTTAGCGCTTCATAGGGGGTTTCCATAGGAAGCAGCTCAATTTGATTCAAAAAGAGAGGAGAATGATAGAACATTCTTATTCTTTTGGATGCTGAATATCTGCTTGACTTGTGAGTATATTGAGGTAGTTGTACTTACAAGTTGGGCAGCTAGTTATGGATCTCAGTCTTTGGTAAAGGTGGTTCATATCAAATCAAATGTTATTGGTCACATACACATATTTAGCAGATGTTATTGCTTGTGTTCCTACCTCCACCAGTGCAGTAGTATCTAACAATTCACACACATCTAAAAGTCAAATAATGGAATTAAAAAATATATAAATATATAATTATTAGGACGAGCAATGTCTTAGTGGCATTGTTTGATGCTGCTACTGTGCGCATTGTACAGCTGTTAGCATAAGACAAATTATTATAGTTTATAAGAAGTGAACATTTGATATTGTGTCATACTATTGATTGACAATTGACTAAACTGATGAATTTGTATTACTTTGATTATTATTACTGAAAAAAACATTACATATGTTAGCCTTTCCTTCAATGTCCTCTCTCAGCCCACAATACAAACTAACAAGAAGTCCTCTAGAGTTAACCCTGGCTTGAGGGGCGATAATGTCACTGTGGGATTACAAGTTCTGAATGTTTCGTCTTCAATTTTCTGTGAATAAAAATATATTATAAAGAAAATAGTAAGTGGGATCATTTGGAATGAAAATTCCATAGTTCCCGTTCTGGGTGAGAATAGCACGTGACCTATCTCAAGTAAGGAAATGTATACCCTTTGAGACCAGGTGAAAGGTGCCATGTAAATGCAATTCATTACCATTCAATGAATCATTCAAGGGCACACTACTCACTCAAGACAGTAACCACAAAGTGACAAAAATTGCAAGAGTTCCAACCATCCTCCACATCTTACCTTTTCTGAAGACTTCCCTGTGCATTGAACCAAAGGGCATGCACCGCAAATTCCTCAAAGTTGAAAAGGAAAAGAGACTGGGAATAATAGTGAGATTTGGGTCCGGGGACAGACGCACATGTGCGCACAGACAAACATGTACGTGCGAGCGCACACACACACAAACACACATATATACATGCTCACCCTTGCAGTTAAAGCACTTGATGTGGAAGTGCTTGGACTGGACCCGCAGCACCTCTCCCTTGCATGGCTCCCCACATTTGTAGCACTGGATGCACAGCTTTTCTGCAGGGTCCTGAACATGGGCCACTGGAGGAGAGAACAGACAGGCATGAGCATGGCCACCTAAAATGTATTTAAATCACTGTGTTCAAAACGGGGTGCGTGTACACACAGCAAACATGCGGGTGTTAAAAGTGTTGTGAGTGTTATATCCAATTATTGATTCTAGTGGGGTTAACACCAGTGCGATTGAAATTGACACCAACTGCAGTGAATAAATGAAGTTTTATTTCAATCACAGTGGAATCAACACTGCGGGGTGTTGTTACTTGACTGTGTTGAGTTCATTTCCGTTAAATATGTGTACGAAATATATTTTTTAAATATCTCCTAGATTTATGACAACCATGTTTCTTATTTATTTTTGGTCTGTCCTTTTTGCCATTTATGATGTTTCTATAGGCTTTAGTAGTAAAGGCCAAAATCAACATTTTATCAAATACATTTTTTTATACCAAACAAGGTCTTAAAAATTCAAAATCAAACATTTAGATGATCCATAGTTTGACCATCTTAAAACAATTCCATACCCCAAGTCCCCTAACATCTTTGACTCTCGTCACCTGCGACAATAAAGACTGCTTCCGGGTAAAAGGATTTTTGCTGGCTAATGATCTTGTACAGTTCACTGAGTGTCGTCTTGGTGTTTGCTGTGATAATAACACGTGAGTTTCCTCAGCGTATAGTGGGGTTGGTGTTTTAACATCAGAAACTCCAGGTTGGGTGAACAGGAGCTTGCAATGTTTTCAACTTCCGTACATCAGGAATTGTTTGAGGAAACATACCCCTCCCCATAGACTCTTATTAGACATCGCCATCTGATCCATTCGAAATATGGAAAAGCCGTCTGGTTGAATAGTAGAGTGTAGTGTATTATCCGTAAACCACAACTCAGCAAAAACAAAGACACTGCATTCCCTGATGTCCCTCTGCAATTGTTCACAAAGTTTATTTTCCAGCGATTGGATATTAGCCATCAGGATACTAGGATGAGGAGGCGGTGTAGCCTATATTTTCAGCCTAGCTCGGATTCCCTACTTTCCTTCCTCTTCTTCATCGCCAGATTAATAGCGACTCTTGGCGGAATGCATTGCTTGCCTGCTGTGGGAGTGATAAGCATTAATTTAATTTAAATGTAACCTTTATTTAACTAGGCAAGTCAGTTAAGAACAAATTTATTGCCTTACCTCCCTTATCCTATCTTCTTTGCACACACTGTATACTTTTTCTATTGTATTATTGACCATATGTTTGTTTATTCCATGTGTAACTCTGTGTTGTTATTTGTGTCGCACTGCTTTGCTTTATCTTGGCCAGGTCGCAGGTGTAAATGAGAACTTGTTCTCAACTAGCCTACCTGGTTAAATAAAGGTGGGAAAAAAAGTACAATTATATATTCCGGGTAGACTCACAGAAAAACATTGACGAATACGGTGACTAAGTTTATCAGGAAGTGTATAGGAGATGTTGTACCCACTGTGACCATTAAAACCTACCCTAACCAGAAACCGTGGAAAGATGGCAGCGTTCACGCAAAACTGAAACCACCGCATTTAACCATGTCATGGTGACTGGGAATATGGCCGAATACAAACAGTGTAGTTATACCCTCTGTAACGAAATTAAACAGGCAAAATGTTAATATTGAGACAAAGTGGAGTCACAATTCAAGGCCTAAGACACAAAACTTATGCGGCAGGGTCTATAGAAAGTCACACCGACATCTTGCTTCCGGACAAGCTAAACACCTTCACCTGCTTTGAGGATAACACAATGCTACCGGAGTGGCCCACTACCAAGAACTGTGGGCTCTCCTCCGTGGCCGACGTGAGTAAAACATTTAAACGTGTTAACCCTCGCAAGGCTGCCGAACCAGATGACATCCCTAGCCGCGTCCCCAGAACATGTGCAGACCAGCTGGCTGGAGTGTTAATGGACATATTCAATCTCTTCCTATCCCAGTCTGCTGTCCCCACTTGTTGCCCCAAGATGTCCACCATTGTTTCTGTACCCAAGAAAGCAAAGGTAACTGAACTAAATTACTATTACCCCTTAGCACTTCTGTCATCATAAATTGCTTTGAGTGGCTAGTGTTGTGGAAATTCAGTACTGAGAGAGATTTGGCCATTTCTTCAAACAATCATCTTTATTTAATATTGATTAATTATTGCAATAATGAGGCTGGTCGACCCGCCCACCCTTGAGTGTTGTACCGAGTAACCTAACCTTTACACAAATGCAGAGTACTATATATAGCTGACACCAACAAGTCATGGTTGGTTAAACAGCCCCCTCATGCAGACCAAAGAGCATCAGAGGCCACTGTGGCTTCGTCCTGTCGTTATCTGCACGTGGGTTGTTGTCTTAACACTACCCTGACTTAGTTTCCCAGATGCGAGGATGATTTTGAGACAATGAGGGATTGTTCTACTCCTAAACTATCTCTAGTAAAACACATTATTTTCTATGTAATGCTGTCTTTAACCCATTTGTCAGCTCAAGCCATCTCCAGTGAAGCCCATGTAAACACAGACACTAGCAGGACAGAAATGTCTTAATATTAGTTAAATATTAATTGTTAACCATTAAAACCTCTCTTGGGTAGGGGGCAGTATTTTGAAGTGTGGATGACAAACATGCCCAAAGTAAACTCCCTGTTACTCAGGCCCAGCAGCTAGGATAAGCATATGCATGGTACTATTGGATAGAAAACACTCTGGTTCTAAAACTGTTAAAATAATGTCTGGGAGTATAACAGAACTGAGGCAAAAACCCGAGGAAAATCCATCCAGGAAGTGGGACTTTTTTGAAGTGAATTGTTTTCCATTGAATGCCTATTGACTCTGTTATAGGTTAGGGCCCAGATTGCAGTTCTTATGGCTTCAACAGTCTTTAGACATGCTTTCAGGCTTGTATTTTGAAAAACGATGAGTAAAAATACCTTTTGGTCAGAGGACAAGGGAAGAATGCAGAGCTGCTTTGCGCGCGTGACCGATAACGCGCCGTTCGTTGTTTTTCCTTTCTATTGAAAACGCTATTGTCCAGTTGAAATATTATTGATTATTTAAACAATAGACAACCTGAGGATTAATTATAAACATCTTTTGACATGTTTCGACGAACTTTACCGGTTAGGATTTATTCGTCTTCATTTTTGACCTCCCTGGAGACAGTGGATTACTGACCAAAACGCCCCAACAAAACAGAGTTTTTGGGACATAAAGAGGGATTTTATCGAACAAGACAAACATTTATTGTGTAACAGGGAGTCTTGTTATATGAAGATCATAAAAGGTGAGTGATAAATGTATCGCTATTTCTGACTTGTGACTCCTCTACTCGGCTGGAAAATGTTTGTATGCTTTTGTAAGCTGGGGGCTGTCCTCAGATGATCGCACAGTATGCTTTCGCCATAAAGCCTTTTTGAAATCTGACACAGCGGCTGGAAAACAAGAAGTTAATCTTTAAACCGATGTGTAACACTTGTATATTTTATGAATGTTTATCATGAGTATTTCTGTATTTTGAATTTGGAGCTCTGCAATTTCACTGGATGTTGGCCAGGTGGGACGCTACCGTCCCACCTGCCCATAAAAGGTTTTAATATCAAATACACAAGGTAAATATGTAATTTTTCTATCACACTAGAAGTTAAGGATCATATCACCTCTACCTTACACCATAGACCCACTTAAATTTGCATGTCTTTTTATTCTCAATGCTGCCTGCAGCATGATATATATTGCCTGTGCGCATAAATGACAGACAGTTTTTGGTCGGTGCAAGTATCTGGAGTCAACAGAGGAGCGTATAATAATCCTACAGTAGAATTCATTTCAGGCAGCAGATCAAATGAATGTCTACAATGAACGAGTCACTCAGAAAAACAAATCATGACCTTTGTCAGTAAAAAAGATTTGTTAAAATGAAAGAATTGTTCACGAATTGCACATCACGACAAGCCAACATATTGTGATTTGATTTGGCCAAAGAATCAGGATCATCAGACCAAAATGTTGGGGGGAAACTATACCATAACGGAGGGCCTTACGACATGTATAATCTATAGTCATGAATCGTTTGCGTTTAATTCAAAAACATGGATTACACTTTCATTTTGTGAAGGTTTCAGAAACAGAGAAGTATCACTGCAAAAACCATGTCTCTGTCATGAACAAAAACAATCAAGGGTGGGTATCTCTTATTTTCACTTGAAAGGAATGCTGGGAAATGTGCAAATAAGGCTCTACCTACAATGTTAAAATAACACTCCCAAAAAAGACCACTAAGTGTTAATTTAAGTTGCTATTTGCAACACCCAAGACGTTAGTTTGTCAACACTTTGAAAAGTGTTACTTTAAAACATATACAATATACACTACTGATAAAAAGTTTGGGGTCACTTATAAATGTCCTTGTTTTTGAAAGAATAGCACATTTTTTGTCCATTAAAATAACATAAAATTGATCAGAAATACAGTGTAGACATTGTCAATGTTGTAAATGACTATTGTAGCTAGAAACGGCACATTTTTTATGGAATATCTGCATAGGTGTAGAGGCCCATTATCAGCAACCATCACTACTGTGTTCCAATGGCACGTTGTGTTAGCTAATCCAAGTTTATAATTTTAAAAGGCTAATTGATCATTAGAAAAACATTTTGCAATTATGTTAGCACAGCTGAAAACTGGCCTTCTTTAGACTAGTTGAGTATCTGGAGCATCAGCATTGTGGGTTCGATTAAAGGCTCAAAATGGCCAGAAACAAAGAACTTTCTGCTGAAACTTGTCAGTCTATTCTTGTTCTGAGAAATGAAGAATATTCCATGCGAGAAATTGCCAAGAAATTGAAGATCTCGTACAACGCTGTGTACTACTCCCTTCACAGAACAGCACAAACTGGCACTAACCAGAATAGAAAGAAGAGTGAGAGGCCCCGGTGCACAACTGAGCAAGAGGACAAGTACATTAGAGTGTCTCGTTTGAGAAAGTAAGATTAAACTGGATTTAATTGTCTTTTCTACACAAATGACTCTATAATGTCAAAGTGGAAGAAAAAGTCTAAGGCTTTCCGCTAGATGTTAGAACATTGCTGTGGGGACTTGCTTCCATTCAGCCACAAGAGAGCATTAGTGAGGTTGGGCACTGATGTTGGTGCGATTAGGCCTGGCTCACAGTCGACTTTCCAATTCATACCCAAGGTGTTCGATGGGGTTAAGTTCAGGGCTCTATGCAGGCCCGTCAAGTTCTTCCACACTGATCTCAACAAACCATTTCTGTATGGACCTTGCTTGTCATGCTGAAACAGGAAAGGGCCTCCCACAAACTGTTGCCACAAAGTTGGAAACACAGAATCATATAGAATGTCATTGTATGCTGTAGCGTTAATATTTCCCTTTATTGGAACTAAGGGGCCTAGGCCGAACCTTGAAAACAGCCCCAGACCATTGTTCCTCTTCCACCAAACTTTACAGTTCGCACTATGCATTCGGGCAGGTAGTGTCCTCCTGGCATCCGCCAAACCCTTTTTTGCTGCTGCTCGGCCATGGAAACCCATTTCATGAAGCTCCCAACGAACAGTTATAGTGCTGATGTTGCTTCCAGAGGCCATTTGGAACTCGGTTGTGATTGTTGCAATCGAGGACAGATGATTTTTATGCGCTACGCACTTCAGCACTCAGTGGTCCCGTTCTGTGAGCTTATGTGGCCTACCACACTTGTGTGGCCTACCATAAGCAACTGAGCTATTGTTGCTCCTAGACATTTCCTCTTCACAATGTCAGCACATACAGTTGACCGGGGCAGCTCTAGCAGGGCAGAAATTTGACAAACTGATTTGTTGGAAAGGTGACATCCTATGACGGTGCCATATTGAAAGTCACTGAGCCATTTTACTGCCAATATTTGTCTATGGAGGTTGCATGGCTGTGTGCGTGATTGTATTCACCTGTCAGCAACATGTGTAGCCGAATCCACTAATTTGAAGGAGTGTCCACATACTTTTGTATATACAGTGTAAGTATTCAACCCCAACAACATGTTAGAATCACCTTTGGCAGAGATTACAGATGTGAATCTTTCTGGGTAACTCTCTAAGAGCTTTCCACACCTGGATTGTGCAACATTTGCCCATTATTATTTTCAAAATTCTCCAAGCTCTGTCAAATTGGTTGTTGATCATTGCTAGACAACCATTTTCAGGTCTTGCCATAGATTTTTAAGCAGATTTAAGTCAAAAACCTGCCAATCTGTCATCTTGGTAAGCAACTCCAATGTAGATTTTTCTGTCCTGCTGAAAGGTGAATTCATCTTCCAATGTCTAGTGGAAAGCAGAATGAACCACATTTGTCTCTAGGATTTTGTCTGTGCTTAGCTCCATCCCGTAAATGTTTTATTCTGAAAAACTTCCCAGTCCTTAGCGATTACAAGCATACTCATAACATGATGCAGCCACCACAATGCTTGAAAATATGGAGAGTGGTACTGAGTAATGTGTTGTATTGGGTTTACCCTAAACATAACACTTTGTGTTCAGGACAAATAGTGAAAAGATGTTGATCCATCCTCAGTTTTCTCCTATCACAGTCATTTAACTCTGTAACTGATTTAAAATCACCATTAGCCTCATGGTGAAATACCGGTGGTTTCCTTCCTATCCGGCAACTGAGTTAAGAAGGACACACATCTTTGTAGTGACTGGGTGTATTGATACACCATCCAACGTGTAATTAATAACTTCACCATGATCAAATGGATATTCCATGTCTGTTTTATTTTAGTTTTTACCCATCTACCAATAGGTGCCCTTCTTTGTGAGGCATTGGAAAAACTCCCTGGTCTTTATGGTTGAATCTGTTTATTAAATTCACTGTTCGACTGAGGGACCTTACAGATAATTGTATGTGTGGGGTAAAGAGATGAGGTAGGCATTCAAAAATCATGCTAAACACAATGTTTTTTTCTAACACTAGATTAGCGATTAGATCAGGGGTTCCAAAATGTTTGACTCAGGTCCCCCTTCTGACATTGGGGAACATCCCACACCCCCCTTTGCGTGCACGTCACGTCTATTTCTATGGGCACAAGCACTGATCATGCCACAAACCTTTCACACCCTCTTGTTGCCAGAGAGAAACATTTCCAGGCATACAGCTTATTTCCTGCATTTATACACTTTTTGTCATGGGATGCCGAAAACATTGAGCTGTTTCAAAGCTAATTCTCTTGCATTTCTATACATTTCGCCATGTCTAATGTGTATTCATGTGATATTTGAGTGACAAACATTACTCAAAACAAAATCTATGGGCTAAAAAAACCTAGCTAAAAAACGCTGATATCTATGGGCTAAAAAACCTAGCTAAAAAACGCTGATATCGTCTAGTTCAGTGGTTCCCAAACTAGGAGTCGCCACCTGTCACGTTAGTCATAATGAGGCGCAGCGTGCGTAGAATTCCACATGTTTAATAATTAATAAACCCTATAAATTAATAAACCCTATAAACCCACCCTAGTCACACCCGGACCTAACCAACATAGAGAATGAAAAGCTTTCTATGGTCAGGGTGTGACAGTATCCCCCACAAATGTGTGGACTCCGACCGCAAAACCTGACTCAATAGAGGAAGGTCCTGGTGAGGGGCAGTAAGGGGAGCAGTACCTACTCCGCTTGTGGATACGGCATCATCTTCAATGGCGGCTCTGGTGCTGGGATCGTCGCCGGATGCTCCGGTCCTTGGATCGTCGCCGGGGACACCGGACCGTGGGTCATAGCCAACTGGGTTGTGAAGGTGCACTGGAGACCTGGTGTGTATAGCCGGCATCAATTGTTCCGGAACTTTATCACACTTCTCAGGACGAGTACGGGGAGCTGACTCAAGTGGCACCAAACTGACAACACATTCCTTCATTTCAAATCCGTGCATCCTCCACCAACTCAACAACTCTCCCATTTCTATCTCCTCCAAATTCTCCTTCTTCTCCCAGACTGGCTCTGGTTCACTCTTCTGCACCGCCGACTGCTCCATGTGCACCCCCATTGATTTTATTGGGGTTTCTGTGGCCTACCTCCCCGACTTCGTCGCTTTCGCTGCTTCCGCCTGCCTCCATGGCAGGCTCTTCTCTACTGCTATTATGTCGTCCCAAGTCCAGGATGTTCTCTCCATAATCTCCTCCACAGACCAGGATGCCATTATCTCCCGAGCACGCTGCTTGGTCCGTTGTTGGTGGGATCTTCTGTCTACAGATAGTTGCCTGTGTGCACACCAGTAGTTTCACGTTTCGTTTGTGCTTGTTTGTTTTGTCTGGTGAGTCTCTATTAATTAAAATATGTGGAACTCTACGCACGCTGCGCCTTGGTCCAATCATTATGACGAATGTGACACCACCCCAAAATGGGGTCGCAGAAGAATTTCTAAAATCCCACCAAACCCTCCCCAAAAATGATATATAATATACTCAAAACTGTTGTTGGCTTACAAGCTATTCCTCTCAACTATACAATCATACTTTATATCTATCTAGCAAGCTAGTCATCCAGCAAAGCATTTTTATATTTTGCTGACTTTTTTTGTCACTTTTGGAGCACATGCTTTTGTCACTATGGTAGTTCCCTACAATGGCAAAGTGTACCTTTTCTTAGTACATGGTTTTGTATCTGTGGACTACATGTAAGTAAGGTAATATCTGAGATATAAACTGGGGTACAATAATGTACCTACAACTAAAAGTTCAAAGGATGACCTTTACAGGGTATCACCCCAAGCCAAGTGGTTGTACCCCATTAAGAACACATCTAAATCTTTATTGTGTAGGTACAACACACTCAATGAGCTAATCGTCTTTAAGTAAACATGTACTTCAAGTTGTCATATGGGACACATGGATACATACACACGTGTACACAGTACACTCACACACAAACACATGCAAGCAAACAGACACACACACAGGTTTCTTAAAAAAATATAAAAATGTAAAGACATTGTACATTTTTCCCAGGAAGGATTGTTGTTTGGTACTCGAAAAGTAGCAATTTCTGAAGAATGGCTGCAACTTTATACCAAATGCTTCAGAAAGGGTTTTAAATCTAGTGGACCAATAATCTGCCAGATAAGGACAGGACCAGAATATGTGGGTCAAGTCCGCCAAGGAGCTTTTACACCTGTCACATGTTCCATCAAAATTTGGGTAGAATTTGGACAATCTGGCCTTGCTGAAATGGATATGGTGAAGTACCTTATACTGTATAATGCTTAGCTGGGCACAAGACGAGCTAACATTTACAGTAAGTAAGGCAGTATTCCAGACTCTCCTCTCAGATTGGATTTTATTGAGTGATGGGATATTTTTTATTTTATTTCACCTTTATTTTAACCAGGTAGTATAGTTGAGAACAAGTTCTCATTTACAACTGCGACCTGGCCAAGATAAAGAAAATCAGTTCGACAAATACAACAGCACAGAGTTACGCATGGAATTAACAAAACATACAGTCAATAATACAGTAGAAAAAGTATATATACAGTGTGTGCAAATAAGGTAGGATAAGGGAGGTAAGGCAATAAATAGGCCATGGTGGCGAAATAATTACAATATAGCAATTAAACACTGGAATGGTAGAAAGTGCAGAAGATGAATGTCCAAGTAGAGATACTGGGGTGCAAATGTGCAAGATAAATAAATAAATACAGTATGGGGATGAGGTAGTTGGATGGGCTATTTACAGATGGGCTATGTACAGGTGCAGTGATCTGTGAACTGCTCTGACAGCTGGTGCTTAAAGCTAGTGAGGGAGATATGAGTTTCCAGCTTCAGAGATTTTTGCAGTTCGTTTCAGTCATTGGCAGCAGAGAACTGGAAGTAACCAGTGAGATATACCTGCTGGAGAGCATGCTAAGGGTGGGTGCTGCTATGGTGACTAGTGAGCTGAGATAAGGCAGGGCTTTACCTAGCAGAGACTTGTAGATGACCTGGAGCCAGTGGGTTTGGCGATGAATATGAAGCAAGGGCCAGCCAACGAGAGCGTACAGGTCGCAGTGGTGGGTAGTATATGGGGCTTTGGTGACAAAACGGATGGCACTGTGATATACTATATCCAATTTGTTGAGTAGAGTGTTGGAGGCTGTTTTGTAAATGACATCGCTGAAATCGAGGATCGGTAGGATGGTCAGTTTTTACGAGGGTATGTTTGGCAGCATGAGTGAAGGATGCTTTGTTGCATAATAGGAAACCGATTCTAGATTTCATTTTGGATTGGAGATGCTTAATGTGAGTCTGGAAGGAGAGTTTACAGTCTAACCAGACACCCAGGTATTTGTAGTTGTCAGAACTGTCCAGAGTAGTTATGCTGGAAGGGCGGGCAGCGATCGGTTGAATAGCATGCATTTAGTTTTACTTGCTTTTAAGAGCAGTTGGAGGCCATGGAAGGAGAGTTGTATGGCATTTAAGCTCGTCTGGAGGTTAGTTAACACAGTGTCCAAAGAAGGGCCAGAGGTATACAGAATGGGGTCGTCTGCGTAGAGGTGGATCATAGAATCATCAGCAGCAAGAGCATCATCATTGATGTATATAGAGAAGAGAGTTGGCCCGAGAATTGAACCCTGTGGCACCCCCATAAACTGCCAGAGATCCGGGCAACAGGCCATCCGATCATTAAACTTAGTAAGGCTGAAAGCTGAATTCAGTTTGCCTGGAAGGAATAGGTGATTATTAAATAAAGGACCTTCAATAGAGAAATCACAGAATTTAAAATGTTGATGGAATTGAGTCCAAATTTCAAGAGTTTTGACAACAATTGGATTGCATGTGTAGCGTAAACAGAAAGAGGGAGATGGTGGAGGTGACTAAAGCTGACAAAGATTAAGAGAAACATGAGTTGGCTTCTGTTTGATACCACCACCCCATAAAAAAGACATAAGCTTATCCAATAAAGTGGAGAAAAAAAAGAGGGAGACACTGGAACAAATATAGAAATCTGGGCAATACGCTCATCTTGATACAATTCGCATTACCAGCTAAAGTAAAAATGGAGAATACTCCATCTCTGAAAGTCCAGTTTAAGTTTGCTGAACAGAGAAATAAAGTTTTCATCATGGAGGGAAGACGAGGTACATGTGATATTGTTCCCTAAATATTTAAAGCCAGCCTTGGACATACGAAATTGAATAGTATCCCACGGAATTTGTAATGCTAATGAATTAATAGGAAAATGTATTTATAACCCGAAAACACACCAAACCTATGCAATAGGTCCACTACCTCAGGGACCCACATTTCAGGGTCTGAGATAAAAGCAAGTCATCTGCATACAAGGAAACTTTGTGTTCCAGTCCCCATCTGTAGATAACATGTGTTGTCTTTAGCATAATAGAGAGGGGTTCTAGCGCCAGGGCAAATAACAGAGTGGACATTGGACATCCCTGTGTAATAGCATAACTTTAGTCCGTCCCCTCGCCCCTACCCAGGCTTGAACCAGGGACCCTCTGCACACATAGACAACTGACACCCACGAAGCAGCGTTACACATCGCTCCACAAAAGCAGCGGCTCTTGCAAGGGGAACAACTATTTCAGGTCTCAGAGCGAGTGACGTCACCGATTGAAACGCTATTAGCGCGCACCACCACTAACTAGCTAGCCATTTCACATCGGTTACACCTGGCGTGTGGCCCTTGATAATGGGAAATACTGTGAACAAAGTTTGAAGCCTTGGGTGATGAATACAGTTGTACCCAGAAATGAAAATTTGCACCAAAGCCACATTTTCCCAGTACAGAGAATAAATATTCCCATTCTCCCCTGACATTAAGCAGACGGCAAATGTTAGAAAAGGAGTGGCGACCCTTAATAAATCCTGTCTGCTCCGTTGATTCTATTCGAGAGGCATGCAAATTCGCTAATATTTTTACACCTGCATTTAAAAGAGAGATTGGTCTGTATGAGCCACACTCAGATGCATCTTTGCCGGGTTTTAACAAAAATGTAATCGACGCCTCTGTCAGGGTTTGGGGTAAAACACCCAGGTCCAGGGAATTTTCAAACATTTCAATCAGGAGAGGGGATAGTTTGGCAGAAAACGTATTGTATAAATTTGATTGTGCTAGGAGATTTCACACTTTGCATTGCTGTAATTTAATTAATAATATCCTCTAGCTTCAAAGGTCTCCTCTCTATATTACTGGTAGGAGTTTCCAAATTGTCAAGGAAGTCATTCATAATTGAATTGTCTTCAGGTGATTCAGATGTGTTAAGATCAAAAAAAATTTTTTGGGGGGGGGTGACAGTATTATTGATTTCAGTGGGACTAACTTAAGACACCCGAGGTGTTGTGAATTTGAGGGATCAGCTGTGCGGCAGATTTTCACTTGAGTTGATGAGCTAGAAGTCGACCAGCCTTTTCTCCATGTTTGTAAACAAAACCGCGTGCACGGAGTAGCTGCTGCTCAGCCTTATTGGTGGATATTAAATTGTACTAAGTTTGAAGACTCAGCCTTTCTTTGTAAAGTTCTGGTGATGGAGAGGTGGAGCACTGTTGTTCTAATTCCAGAATTGAGTTGATCAGCTGTTGTTGTTATATTTGGTTGTTTATTGAGGAGAGGAAGAGAAAAAAAAAATGTTTCCTCTAAAAACAACTTTAAGTGTTTCTCAAAGTGTAGATGGAGAGATCAAATCAGTTTTAATTGTCTCAACAAAGACAAATCTGTTCAATGAGAATGAGAAGTCGTGTGACAGAGGAGCATGATCACTAATAACAATGGCAGAGTATTCTACTTTCTTAACAGAGGGGAGAAGGGCTTTATCTACAAAAAAGTAGTCTATTGTAGAATAGGAGTTGTGCACGTGAAAATAAATATAATTATTTGTTACGGGGAAAAATGAATCTCCATGGATCTACACATCCTGGGTGGATCACACAATTCAAGTCACCTCCAAAAATGTAATGGTGTGAGTTGACATTGGGCAGCAAAGAAATACGTTTGTTCCTGAAATTGGGAGGATAAACATTTACAAGCAAAACAGAGGTGTGAAAGAGAGAACCAGACACCATGACAAAACGCCCCTGTGGATCCAAGATTATGTCAGCAGCGGTAAATTGTACTTTCTTATGAATAAGTACTGCTGTTGCCCTTAGCATTGTATTTTGAGTGGAATATTTGTCCGACCCAAGATTTACGGCGTCTACCATGATCTGCTGCACACAGATGTGTTTCTTGTAAGAATGCTATATCGGTTATTAAATTCTTAAGATAACTAAATACTCCAGTACGTTCATTGCCTTGATGTTCCAGCTTGTAAACCTAATAGCTGATCACCCAACTCCCACCCCAAAATCTGAATGGTCAGTCATTAAAAGTTGAGATTTCTAAATGAAGACTGAAATAGAGATGAAAACCCTGTATAAGATCACCGATCATATCTTGTGACAAAAGAAAAAGCATGTACCAAAAAGTTAGTCAAAATACTGTTGAAGTAGAATGTGTAAGAATCAAATGGTTAATGAAGGCAAACAACACCCCCCCCACCCCCTGACACAAAACACTCAAAATAACACAACAAACAACATCCCCCCCATCCCCTGACACAAAACACTCAAAATAACACAACAAACAACATCCCCCCACCCCTGACATAAAACCCTCAAAATAACACAGCAGACAACATCCCCCCACCCCTGACATAAAACCCTCAAAATAACACAACAAACAACATCCCCCCACCCCCTGACATAAAACCTCAAAATAACACAACAAACAACATCCCTCCCACGCCCTGACATAAAACCCTCAAAATAACACAACAAACAACATCCCCCCACCCCCTGACATAAAACCCTCAAAATAACACAACAGACAACATCCCCCCCACCCCCTGACATAAAACCCTCAAAATAACACAACAAACAACATCCCCCCACCCCCTGACATAAAACCCTCAAAATAACACAACAAACAACATCCCCCCAACGCCTTGACATAAAACCCTCAAAATAACACA
Organism: Oncorhynchus mykiss; assembly: GCF_057628025.1. NCBI lineage: Eukaryota > Metazoa > Chordata > Actinopteri > Salmoniformes > Salmonidae > Oncorhynchus > Oncorhynchus mykiss. The sequence goes on from NC_143041.1 coordinate 5,019,559, forward strand.
ACAAACACCCCCCCCACCCCCTGACATAAAACCCTCAAAATAACACAACAAACAACATCCCCCAACCCCCTGACATAAAACCCTCAAAATAACACAACAAACAACATCCCCCCACCCCCTGACATAAAACCCTCAAAATAACACAACAAACAACATCCCCCCACCCCCTGACATAAAACCCTCAAAATAACACAAACAACATCCCCCACCCCCTGACATAAAACCCTCAAAATAACACAACAAACAACATCCCCCACCCCATGACATAAAACCCTTAAAATAACACAACAAACAACATCCCCCCACCCCTTGACATAAAACCCTCAAAATAACACAACAAACAACATCCCCCCCACGCCTTGACATAAAACCCTCAAAATAACACAACAAACACCCCCCCACCCCCTGACATAAAACCCTCAAAATAACACAACAAACAACATCCCCCAACCCCCTGACATAAAACCCTCAAAATAACAGAACAAACAACATCCCCCCACCCCCTGACATAAAACCCTCAAAATAACACAACAAACAACATCCTCCTCCCCTGACATAAAACCCTCAAAATGACACAACAAACATCCCCCACCCCCTGACATAAAACCCTCAAAATAACACAACAAACAACATCCCTCCCACGCCCTGACATAAAACCCTCAAAATAACACAACAAACAACATCCCCCCACCCCCTGACATAAAACCCTCAAAATAACGCAACAGACAACATCCCCCCACCCCCTGACATAAAACCCTCAAAATAACGCAACAGACAACATCCCCCCACCCCCCGACATAAAACCCTCAAAATAACACAACAAACAACATCCCCCCACGCCCTGACATAAAACCCTCAAAATAACACAACAAACAACATCCCCCCACCCCCTGACATAAAACCCTCAAAATAATACAACAAACAACATCCCCCCATGCCCTGACATAAAACCCTCAAAATAACACAACAAACAACATCCCCCCACCCCCTGACATAAAACCCTCAAAATAACACAACAAACAACATCCCCCCACCCCCTGACATAAAACCCTCAAAATAACGCAACAGACAACATCCCCCCACCCCCCTGACATAAAACCCTCAAAATAACACAACAGACAACATCCCCGACCCCCTGACATAAAACCCTCAAAATAACACAACAAACAACATCCCCACTGACATAAAACCCTCAAAATAACACAACAAACAATATCCCCCCCACCCCCCTGACATAAAATCCTCAAAATAACACAACAACCAACATCCCCCCACCCCCTGACATAAAACCCTCAAAATAACACAACAAACAACATCCCCACTGACATAAAACCCTCAAAATAACACAACAAACAATATCCCCCCCACCCCCCTGACATAAAACCCTCAAAATAACACAACAAACAACATCCCACCACCCCCCTGACATAAAACCCTCAAAATAATAAACAAAATAATGAACACAGTACAAAATGAAACTGTCCTATGCTCGCCTCTAAGGTGGAATGCAAGCTTCCCCAAATAGGGTCAAACTCCCAGTAAACCATCTGTCACTTAACGTACCCTACACAAGAGGGCTCTCAATTATTGACATAAATATATACAACGCCAGTTTTAAATTCTTTAAACTCAAATATTAACAGTGTCGCTTAACAGTTGATTAGTTACATCCTCCACTGGCTTTAACAAATGAAAATAGTCAAATAAAATGTTCTGTCTGTCAAGACTTCGGCCCATGTGTTAGGGGGGTGATCTGCGCCACGCCACGTTCCAGTAGCCGCAATGCGCAACGGTGTCCACAACCACAGGGAGTAAAATATGATACTGTAACACCAACCTGTTACAGATAGGCAGCAGTAACACCAATCTCTTTCTCTCTCTCGGAGGACTTGAGCCCCAGGACCATGCCCCAGGACTACCTGACATGATGACTCCTTGCTGTCCCCAGTCCACCTGGCTGTGCTGCTGCTCCAGTTTCAACTGTTCTGCCTTATTATTATTCGACCATGCTGGTCATTTATGAACATTTGAACATCTTGGCCATGTTCTGTTATAATCTCCACCCGGCACAGCCAGAAGAGGACTGGCCACCCCACATAGCCTGATTCCTCTCTAGTTTTCTTCCTAGGTTTTGGCCTTTCTAGGGAGTTTTTCCTAGCCACCGTGCTTCTACACCTGCATTGCTTGCTGTTTGGGGTTTTAGGCTGGGTTTCTGTACAGCACTTTGAGATATCAGCTGATGTACGAAGGGCTATAGAAATACATTTGAATTTGAGTAACGTCACCGGCAGGGCTCTAAAGTGTCACTAATTTGGTTGCATGCAGAATATTTTGTTGTGCTACTATGAAAAACAATCTGCCAAATAATAATGGCTGTAATGATAAGGCTCCGCTGTACTGTTGTTTCTGAGTGCTCTAGAGAAACAGGCAAGTGCAGATCGTTAGCGTCATGGTTTGCACCCTGACTACACTGAAAATGGCTTGCTTCCAACCAGGTCAAAACATCTGACCCATATTACCGGCACAACATTTTATCTTTCTGTAGCGGATTACCGGACCGCATTTTACATTCATAAACCATGTAGTGGGCCATTCTAAAACTACTTGCGCGGCAAAGTAGTTCACCATCTGTTTACATTTGTTCAATGATGTTATTTAATTGGCTAACTAGCTAGCTAACAACCTGGCCATTTTTACCAGTATATTCAAACATGTGGGGGCACAGAAAAAAAGGGATCGCTTCTTCAGGAGATCTACGTATGATCATAGATAGCAATGAGTGAATGACAGATCTCTTGCCCGTCATCATCACAAACATGACATTTTTAAAGAGAGAGTATAATAGGGAAAATAATGCTTTTACACAATGTAGAAACCTAAAATTCCACAAATCACTTAGTAATTTCAATCACAGGTATTCATGTCAAAATGTTTGCTTGTATAATAAAGAAATGTATTTACAGTGTTAGATATTAGTTTCTAACCCACAACATGTGCTTCAAAAGTAGCTAGATTTAATATTGGCCCAATATAGGCTGTTTCTCAATCCATTTTAAAATTCTTATTTTCTGGTGCTCCTAAATTTCATGTGGTGATCCTAACTTTTGTAAATTGGCAACACCATTTTACCAAATATCATTTGTTGTTTTGAGCCCTGGTCACCGGTGACACAATTCCAATTTCTTAATTGTCCGCTAAAGCTGATTAATAACCTTGATTTACATACTGTTCTTAATTTTATACAAAAAACAGTTGTAGACCTTAAACTGGTACAAAATAGAGAAAAAAGTATACAGTGCCTTGCAAAAGTATTGATCCCCCTTGGTGTTTTTCCTGTTTTGTTGCATTACAACCTGTAATTTGAATGGATTTTTATTTGGATTTCATACAATGGACATACACAAAATAGTCCAAATTGGTGAGGTGAAATGAAAAAATATGACTTGTTTCAAAAAATGTTCAACAGATAAATTGGTGCATGCATATGCATTAACACCCTTTGCATTCACACCCTAAATAAGATCTGGTGCAACCAATTACCTTCAGAAGTCACATAAGTACGCTGCTCAAAAATATAAAGGGAACACTAAAATAACACATCCTGGATCTGAATGAATGAAATATTCCTATTAAATACTTTTTTCTTTACATAGTTGAATGTGCTGACAACAAATTCACACAAAAATGATCAATGGAAATCTAATGTATCAACCCATGGAGGTCTGGATTTGGAGTCACACTCAAAATTAAAGTGGAAAACCACACTACAGGCTGATCCAACTTTTATGTAATGTCCTTAAAACAAGTCAAAATGAGGCTCAGTAGTGTGTGTGGCCTCCAAGTGCCTGTATGACCTCCCTACAATGCCTAGGCATGCTCCTGATGAGGAGGCGGATGGTCTCCTGAGGGATCTCCTCCCAGACCTGGACTAAAGCATCCGCCAACTCCTGGACAGTCTGTGGTGCAACGTGGCGTTAGTGGATGGAGCGAGACATGATGTCCCAGATGTGCTCAATTGGATTCAGGTCTGGGGAACGGGCGGGCCAGTCCATAGCATCAATGCCTTCCTCTTGCAGGAACTGCTGACACACTCCAGCCACATGAGGTCTAGCATTGTCTTGCATTAGGAGGAACCCAGGGCCAACCACACCAGCATATGGTCTCACAAGGGGTCTGAGGATCTCATCTCGGTACCTAATGGCAGTCAGGCTACCTCTGGCGAGCACATGGAGGGCTGTGCGGCCCCCCAAAGAAATGCCACCCCACACCATGACTGACCCACCGCCAAACCGGTCATGCTGGAGGATGTTGCAGGCAGCAGAACATTCTCCACGGCGTCTCCAGACTCTGTCACGTCTGTCACATGTGCTCAGTGTGAACCTGCTTTCATCTGTGAAGAGCACAGGGCGCCAGTGGAGAATTTTCCAATCTTGGTGTTCTCTGGCAAATGCCAAACGTCCTGCACGGTGTTGGGCTGTAAGCACAACCCCCACCTGTGGATGTCGGGCCCTCATACCACCCTCATGGAGTCTGTTTCTGACTGTTTGAGCAGACACATGCACATTTGTGGCCTGCTGGAGGTCATTTTGCAGGGCTCTGGCAGTCCTCCTCCTGCTCCTCCTTGCACAAAGGCGGAGGTAGCGGTCCTGCTGCTAGGTTTTTGCCCTCCTACGGCCTACTCCACGTCTCCTGATGTACTGGCCTGTCTCCTGGTAGCACCTCCATGCTCTGGACACTACGCTGACAGACACAGCAAACCTTCTTGCCACAGCTCGTATTGATGTGCCATCCTGGATGAGCTGCACTACCTGAGCCACTTGTGTGGGTTATAGACTCCGTCTCATGCTACCACTAGAGTGAAAGCACCAACAGCATTCAAAAGTGACCAAAACATCAGCCAGGAAGCATAGGAACTGAGAAGTGGTCTGTGGTCACCACCTGCAGAACCCCTCCTTTATTGGGGGTGTCTTGCTAATTGCCTATAATTTCCACTTGTTGTCTATTCCATTTGCACAACAGCATGTGAAATGTATTGTCAATCAGTGTTGCTTCCTAAGTGGACAGTTTGATTTCACAGAAGTGTGATTGACTTGGAGTTACATTGTGTTGTTTAAGTATTCCCTTAATTTTTTTGAGCAGTGTAGTTAGATTGCACACAGGTGGACTCTATTTAAGTGTTACATAATCTGTCACATGATCTCATTATATTATGAAGGAGCTGCAAAGCAGATTGGTGTATCTGTCCATGGGACCACTTTAATCCGTACACTCCACAGAGCTGGGCATTTACGGAAGAGTGGCCAGAAAAAAAGCCATTGCTTAAAGAAAAAAATAAGCAAACACTTTTGGTGTTCGCCAAAGGGCATGTGGGAGACTTCCCAAACATATGGAAGAAGGTGCTCTGGTCAGATAAGACTAAAATTGAGCTTTTTGGCAATCAAGGAAAACGCTATGTCGGGCGCAAACCCAACATCTAATCACCCCAGGAATACCATCCCCACAGTGACGCATGATGGTGGCAGCAGTTATTTCTCAATGTTTTCTCCCCTTCCACTGTCCCGATCTCTTTTCTTCACTAATTTCTCACTCCCTGACCATACTAAAACAAACTCCACCACTCCAGTAGGGCTGCCAACTCAGACCAAACTCAATCTGGGAGATTGAAGGTAATGTTATTATTTGGTGACTCCCTTTACAGATTTGAAAACTGACACTCTATTTATATGCATCTTCTTAGGGTTAGGGTTAGGGTAAGAGTAAGGATTAAGGTTAGGGTTAGTGGATAGTTAATAGAACATTTTGTTAAAAGTTGAACAAGTTCAACTCACCAAATAAAGTGTTACCAAATTGTCCTAAAACTTTTGACATTACAGGAATTAATTTCAAAGACAATCTAACTGAATAGCATTATCGCTCGCCTTCAGAATAACAAGCCTGGTCTCCAGACCAAATCGGAATGGTGGCAACACTAGGCAGATGAGCAATCCCTTACCTGGTCCAATTGATCCCATGTCTGGCGGCATGCCTACCATCCGCTCACACAGGATATAGTCGTTGGGGTTCAGGAAGGGAAGCTGCTCCATCATTGATTGTTTCGGAATCAGGTAGAGAACCTCAGCAATCTGACCATCCTCAATGATCGACATGCGCCTAACCGAATTCTTGCGCTTAGCCCTGTCCATCACCACCATATCCTCGCCCCGGCTGGAGCCACAGATCTTGCCCAGGCTGCTGAGGTTTGGCATGTCGATACTAACAAAGGTCTCGGCCCAGCAACGAGGGTTGCAAACTGACTGAAAATTAGAAACCATGCAGAAGGACTGCAAGAACCAGAGGAACACTAGGACGGCCGTATGGCAAAGCAGAACACAGGAACGGTAGGGCGGCCAAACAGTTAAAGCAGCGAAAACCGCAAACACCCTTTGAACCGTCTCAGGTATTAAGCTGACCTCTAAGACTTTGTAACATTGTATGTGTGTGTGTGTGTTTGTGTTGTCCGTCAAGCACTGCAAGACTAACTCCTACTCACTCCCTTAAGAAGATTAAGAGGGATGTATTTTTAGTGTTTATCTGCAGGGAAGGTATAGCAGTGGAGCCGTGACGCAGTAAGTCAAGTCAAATGGCTGGTACAGTCATTCTATCATCCTGCATTTCCCCCTCATCCAATTTCATGCCCCTGAGGCATATCAAAACAAGAGCAGCATGCATCTATGGTAATCTCCTGTGATTGGGGGAATCTTTAAGAAGATTATGAACTTCAGTCTTGTTTTTTTACCATCACATGTATTACAGTTAAAATGAATCTCTTTATAGCTAAAGCCACAGTTAAGCTAGATCACAGGTCAATGCATTTTCCTATCCATTCTCTATTCTTGAATTGAATGGGATACAATCTAGGGGCAAGCAGAGAAGTGAATCATTTATCGTTGGAGGGAGAGGGGACTTGGTGGTGTAATTCCATGTTACTACTTAGATTACATTTGATCGGGAGCAGTATCTACAATCAAAACCCTGTTTCAGATGTTGTTGCTGCAGATTTGAGTTCAATTTTTTTTGGATTGGTTAAAGTTGTCACTGGGCAGGTCGTCATTGTAAATAAGAATTTGTTCTTAATTGACTTGCCTGGATAAATAAAGGTTAAATAAAAACATTTTTAAAAAGTTATGAAGCTAGTTCTTTGACAAGGACATTTTGCCCTCTAAGGCTGGGACAGGGAGGTTTCCACATTTACCCTGGCACCCAAGAGGCTGAGATTGGCCTTAAATACATATAAAACTACAAGCGTTGTATTTGGTTGAAAACATTCTGTAAGACCTAAACCTCAACTGGAGTTGTGTATAAAGGGTGTGACCGTTGAGGAAGCTAAACTCCTAGGTATAACATTAGATGGTCAATTCATATCGAAAAAGTTGTTGTGAAGATGGAGAGGGGTATGTCTGCTATAAAAAGATGTTCTGGGTTTTTGAGACAAAAACCAACTGTAATAGTTGTTCCTGCTCCGGTCTTGTCCTATCTTGATTACTGTCTGGTAATATGGTCAAGTAGAGAAAAGAAAGACCTACTGTACAGTAGCAAAGCTGAAGCTGGCTAAAAGCAGAGCAGCATGCCTTGCCCTTACCTGCATAAACAGAATTAACATAACATGCACACCAGTCTTTCCTGGTTGAGGGTTGATTAACTGCTTCTCTTCTAGTTTTTAATGAAAATTATTACTCTAAGGAAAATTCCAGATTGTTTGCATAATCAAATAACATTCAGCTCAGACATCTATACATATGCCACCAGCGGTATCTTCACAGTCCCCAAGTCCAAAACGAATTCACAGCAACACACATCATTATACAGAGCCATGATTGCGCGCATGGAAATCCCTTCCGTACCCAATTACTCAAGCAAACAGCAAAATTACCTTAAAAACAAATATTAAACAACATCTCAAGGAACGTTGGGGACTGTGAGGGGAGTTGTGTTGTTGTAATATTTGTTGTTGTTGATGTATTGTTTGCATATCCGTGTATTTTACACGTGTGACTGTCCTTGTCTATCAGCGTGTCAGTGTTCTGTTACTTGTCATGTTTTGTGTTTTTTGTACAGCCCATGAAGAATAGTTGATGCCTCTTCAAAAGCTAATGGGGATCCACACAAACAAATAAAAATGTATTATAACAAATAACACACAAACACACATGCCCCTTCCCTGAGTTATTTCATATATACTGTATCTCTCGCTGTCTCACGTCAGGGAGTGCAACTTTCTATATTAATTCCTATGAGGGAAGTGCAGAGAGCAGTGATCTCACAGCCCTTATGTAAGCCATTTCCTCAGATCAAAGGTAACCTTATCCGGAGGTCAACATAGGTTGCATACTGAGGTTGCAGCCGAAACATGACACGTTTTTTTATTACTGTGCAGTACAGTGACTTCAGAAAGTATTCATACCATTTGACTTATGCCACATTTTGCCTGAACTCAAAATGATTTTTTTTAAAATTCTCACTCATCTACACACAATTCCCCATAGTGAAAATGCATTGAAAATTAAATACAGAAATATCTCATTTACATATGTATCCACCCCTCTAAGTCAACACATGTTAGAATCACCTTTGGCAGTGATTACAGCTGTGAGTCTTTCTGGATAAGTGTCTAAGAGCTTTGCACACCTGGAGAGTACAATATTTGCCCATTATTCTTTTCAAAATATGTCAAGCTCTGTTAAATTGGTTGTTGATCATTGCTAGACAAAACTGTAACTCGGCCACTCAGGAACATTCACTGTCTTCTTTATAAGCAACTCCAATGTAGATTTGGCCTTGTGTTTTAGGTTATTGACCTGCTGAAAGGTGAATTCATCTCCCAGTGTAACGGCATTCAGAGGTGGAAGAAGGATCGGACCAAAACTTAGCGTGGTAAGTGTTCATGATGATTATTCAAAACAAACTGAACACTGAAATACAAAACAATAAACAATGTGAACAAAACGAAAACCGAAACAGTACCGTGTGGCCCAAACACTCACACGGAAACAAACACCCACAAACCAAAAGTGAAACCCAGGCTACCTAAGTATGATTCTCAATTAGAGACAACTAACGACACCTGCCTCTGATTGAGAACCATACTAGGCCGAACACAAAAACCAACATAGAAAACCAAACAGACTGCCCACCCCAACTCACTCCCTGACCATAATAAAACAAAGAATAAAATAACAGAACTATGGTCAGAACGTGACACCCAGTGTCTGGTGGAAAGCAGACTGAAGCAGGTGTCCTCTTAGATTTTGCCTGTGCTTCGCTCCATTCAGTTTTTTTTTAATCCATAAAAACTCCACAGTCCTTAACGATCACAAGCATACACACAACATGATTGCATCCTCTACTATGCTTGAAAATATGGAGAGTTGTACTCTGTAATGTGTTGTATTGGATTTGCCTCGAACAAAACACGTTTTGTATTCAGGACAAAAGTTAATTGCCCAATGCCTTGTTGCAAACAGGATTCATGTTTTTGAATATTTTTATTGTGTGCATGCTTCCTTCTTTTCATTCCTTTCTGTCAATTAGGTTAGTACGGTGGAGTAACTACAATGCTATAGATCCATATGCAGTTTTCTACTATCACAGCCATTAAACCCTGTAATTGTTTTAAAGTCGCCATATGCCTCATGGTGAAATCTCTGAGCAATTGTCTTCTTCTAGGAAGGACGCCTGTATCTTTGTAGTGACTGGATGTATTGATACACCATCCAAAGTGTAATTAATAACTTCATCATGCTCAAAGGGATATTCAATATCTGCTTTGTTTTATATTTATTTTTTACACATTACGTTTAGGAGCACCAAAAAAATAATTTATGTTTAATTGATTGATATACAGCCAATATGAATTCTAGCTAATATTTAAGACTATGTTGTGCCTTAGAAACTAATGTGTAACACTGTAAATATGTTTGTTTATTAAAAAAGCTAAAATGTCATTGAATTACAAGTTATTAGTTCACACATTGCATTCGGGAAATGTATTTTTTTCACATTTCGTTATGTTGCAGACTTATGGATGAAAACCTCTCTGGGATATGTGGGACGCTAGCATCCACCTCGCCAACAGCCAGTGAAATTGCAGGGCGCCAAATTCAAAACAACAGAAATCCCATAATTACAATTCCTCAAACATACCAGTATTTTACACCATTTTAAAGATACAGTTATTGTAAAACCAGCCACAGTGTCTGATTTCAAATAGACTTTAAGGCGAAAGCACACCAAACAATTGTTTGGTCAGCACCTAGTCACAGAAAAGCATAAAGCCATTTTCAAGCCAAGGAGAGCCCTCACAAAAGTCAGAAATAGTGATTAAATTAATCACTAACCTTTGATGATCTTCATCAGATGGCACTCACAGGACTTCATGTTACACAATAAATGTGTGTTTGTTCGATAAAGTTAATCTTTATACCCAAAAACCTAATTGGAATTTGGTGTGTTACGTTCAGAAATGCATTGTCTCAAACAAACATCCGGTGAAAGTGCAGAGAGCCACATCAAATGACAGAAATACTCATAATAAACATTGATAAAAGATACAAGTGTTACGCATGGAATTACTGATAAACTTCTACTTAATGCAACCGCTGTGTCAGATTTCAAAAATACTTTACTGCGAAAGCACATCTTGCGATTATGTTTGGTCAGCGCCAAGTCACAGAAAAACATACAGCATTTTCCAAAGAAGGAGAGGTGTTAGAAAAGTCAGAAATAGCATTATGAATATTCACTAACCTTTGATGATCTTCATCAGAATGCACTCCCAGGAATCCCAGTTCCACAATAAATGTTTTTTTTCTTTCTATAAAGTCCATAATTTATGTCCAAATACCTCCTTTTTGTTCGCGCGTTTAGATCACAAAGCCAAACTCACGATGCGAGGGCAAGTCCAGGCGAAAGTTCAGACAAAGTCCAAAAAGTTATATTACAGTTCGTAGAAACATGTCAAACGATGTATAGAATCAATCTTTAGGATGATTTATCATAAATCTTCAATAATGTTTCAACCGGACAATTCCTTTGTCTTTAGAAAGGAAAAGGAACTCAGCTCTCTCACGTGAGCGTGCGAGACTGAGCTCATGGCATTCTGCCAGACACCTGACTCAAACAGCTCTCATTCTCTCCCCCTTCACAGTAGAAGCCTGAAACAAGGTTCTAAAGACTGTTGCCATCTAGTGGAAGCCTTAGGAAGTGCAATATGACACCATAGACACTGTATATTATATAGGCAATGACTTGAAAAACTACAAACCTCAGATTTCCCACTTCCTGGTTGGATTTTTTCTCAGGTTTTTGCCTGCCATATGAGTTCTGTTACACTCACAGACATCATTCAAACAGTGTAAAAAACTCTAGAGTGTTGTCTATCCAAATCTAATATTTATACCCAAATCAAATTATATGCATATTCTAGCTTTTGGGCCTGAGTTTCAGGTAGTTTACTATGGGTACCTTATTATCTAAGCTACTCAATACTGCCCCCCAGTCCCAAAGATGTTAAATAAATCATTTTCATCATCAATCTACACACAATACGCCATAAGGAAAAAGAGAAACAGGTTTTTAGAATTGTTTGCACATTTATTAAAAATAAAAACATAAATACCTTATTTACATTAGTATTCAGACCCTTTGCTATGAGACTCAAAATTGAGCTCATGTGCATCCTGTTTCCATTGATCAGCCTTGAGTTGTTTCTACAACTTGACTGGAGTCCACCTGTGGTAAATGCAATAAATTGGACGTGATTTGGAAAGGTTCACACCTGTCTACATAAGGTCCCACAGTTGACAGTGCATGTCAGAGCAAAAACCAAGCAATGAGGTCGAAGGAATTCTCCATAGAGCACCAAGACAGGATTGTGTTGAGGAATATATCTGGGGAAGGGTACCAAAAAGGTTCTGCAGTATTGAACGTCCCCAAGAACACAATGGCCTCCATTCTTAAATGGAAGAAGTTTGGAACCACCAATACTCTTCATAGAGCTGGCAGCCCGGCGATCGGGGGAGAAGGGCAATGGTCAGGGAGGTGACCAAGAACCCAATCGTCACTCTGACAGAGCTCTAGAGTTCCTCTGTGGAGATGGGAGAACCTTTCAGAAGGACAACCATCTCTGCAGCACTCCACCAATTAGGCCTTTGTGGTATTGTAGCCATACGGAAGCCACTCCTCAATAAAAGGTGCATGACTATCAGATCATGAGAAACAAGGTTCTCTGGTCTGATGAAATCAAGATTGAACTCTTTGGCATCACTTCTTGAAGAAACCTGGCAAAATCCCTACGGTGAAGCATGGTGGTGGCAGCATCATGCAGTAGGGATGTTTTTCAGCAGCAGGGACTGGGAGAATAGTCAGAAACGAAGGAAAGATTAACGGAGCAAAGTACATAGAGATCCTTGATGAAAACCTGGTCCAAAGTGCTCAGGACCTCAGACTGGGACAAAGGTTCATCTTCCAACAGGACAACGACCCTAAGCACACAGCCAAGACAACACAGGAGTCTCTGAAATTCCTTGAGTGGCCCTGCCAGAGCCTGGACTTGAACCCGATTTAACATGTCTGGAGAGACCTGAAAATAGCTGTGCAGTGATGCTCCCCATCCAACCTGACAGAGCTTGAGAGGATCTGCAGAGAAGAATGGGGAAACTCCCCAAATACAGGTGTCCCATGCTTGTAGCGTCATACCCAAGAAGACTCGAGGCTGTAATTGCTGCCAAAGGTGCTTCAACAAAGAACTGAGTACAGGGTCTGAATACTTATGTAAATGTGATGTTTGTCTTTTATTTTTAATACATTTGCTAAATGTCTAAAAATCTGTTGTTTCTTTGTCATCCTGGGGTATTGTGTGTAGATTGATCAGGGGAAAAAATGATTTAATCAATTTTAGAATAAAGCTGTAACATAAGAAAATGTGGCAAAAGTAAAGAGGTCTGAATGCTTTCCGAAGGCACTGTATATATTAGGTTTCTACATTGTGTAAAAGCACTATTTTCCTATTTTCTTTATAAACATCTATCATTGATGTCCTGAAAAAGCTATCCCTTTTCCTTTCTTTCTGTGGCAACAAATATTTGGATATACTGGTAAAATTAACAGCTTGTTAGCTAGCTAGCCAATGAGGTAACATCACTGAACAAATGTAAACTAATGGTTAAAGACACCGTTTTCACTCTAGTAATGGTGAAACCATGACGCTAACATATCTGCCCTCATTTGTTTATGGCAATCAAAAAAAATGGCACAACGACGCCTTATCATTTCAATCTACCCATTTTGCCATGGGGTGGAGAGTAATACCGATACTGTCATCGGATCATAGGATGTGCCAATGTTTGTGAACGATTCCCTTAATTTGTTCAGAGCACTTTGAATAGTGAATAACACAAAATTGTCCTTGAAAGAGATCAGGTCTTTTTTGGATTTTCTCAATGGCAGTATTAATCCGACCATTTTTGTACCCCCTCTCCTTGAAATTTCGTTGCATCTCAAATTCCTCTCCAAATCTAAAGCTGATTTGACGTGTGTCAGATTGCATAGTAAATCTCAGGTGCCCAGAACAATAGTTAAGAAAAGCATGGGGCAAGAGGGTTGAGAATTGACTGTTTCTCCATGCAACCCAGATACAAATTAGCATAGTTAGGAGCCATAGAAGATCCCATAGCAGTACCCTTCGTCTGGATAAAGAAATGATTTAGAAACGTGTGCATGAGTGCCTCCCGAGTGGCAGAGCGGTCTAATGTGTCTAAGGTGTCACTACAGACCTTGGTTTGATCCCAGGCTTTGAGGCAGCTGGCCAGGGTTTGGCTGGGATAGGTCGTCATTGTAAATAAGAATTTGTTCTTAACTGACATGCCTAGCTAATTAAAGGTAAAATATTTTTTTATTGGATATCATGAAAACTGAGGAAAAAGGTGGTAAAAAGTACAAAAAGATACGCCAATGTTATAATGCGAGTGTTGAATAGCCAAAAGCTGTGTTCTTTTTTGGAAGGTACAGTGGCAAGAAAAAGTTTGTGAACCCTTTGCAATTACCAGAATTTTTGCATACATTGGTCATAAAATTTGAACTTCATTTATGTCACAACAATAGACAAACACAGTCTGCTTAAACTAATAACACGCAAACAATATTACATTTTAATGTGTTTATTGAACACAGTGTAAACAGTATGTGAACCCTTGGATTTAATAACTAGTTTACCCTCCTTTGGCAGCAATAACCTCAACCAAACATTTTCTGTAGTTGCATATCAGACCTGCACAATGGTCAAGAGGAATTTGAGGTCAGGTCGGGTTGAGGTCAGGACTCTGAATGAGCCACTCTAGAAGGCGTATTTTCTTCTGTTGAGGCGATTCTGTTGTTGATTTACTTCTGTGTTTTGGGTCACTGTCCTGTTGCATCACCCAACTTCTGTTGAGCATCAATTGGCGGACAGATGGGCTTATATTCTCCTGGAAAAAGTCTTGATAAACTTGTGAATTCATTTTTCCATAGATGATAGCAACTGTCCAGGCCCTGAGGCAGCAAAGAAGCCCCCAACCATGATGCTCACTCCACTACACTTTACAGTTGGGATAAGATTTTGATGTTGGTGTGCTGTGCTGTGCCTTTTTTTCTCCACATATAGTTTAATCTGTCCACAGAATATTTTGAAAGTAGCACTGTGGAACATCCAGGTGCACTTTTGCGAACTTCAGATGTGCAGCAATGTTTTTTTTGGACAGCAGTGACTTCTTCCGTGGTGTCCTCTTATGAACACAGTTCTTGTTTAGTTTTTTACGTATCGTAGACTCGTCAACAGAGATGTTAGCATGTTCCAGAGATTTCTGTAAGTGTTTAGATTACACTCTAGGATTCTTCTTAACCTCATTGAGCATTCTGCACTATGCTCTTGCAGTCATCTTTGCAGGACGGCCACTCCTAGGGAGAGTAGCAACAGTGCTGAACTTTCTCCATTTGTAGACAATTTGTCTTACCGTGGACTGACAAACATCAAGGCTTTTTAAGATACTTTGTAACCCTTTCCAGCTTTATGCAAGTCAACAATTCTTAATCTTCGGTCTTCTGAGATCTCTTTTGTTCGAGGCATGGTTCACATCAGGCAATGCTTCTTGAGGAATACCAAGAATAGTGTTTTTATACGGCAGGCCAGCTCTAACCAATATTTAAAATCTCGTCTCATTGATTGAACTCCAGGTAAGCTGACTCCTGACTACAATTAGTTTTTGGAGTCATTAGTCTATGGGTTCACATATTTTTTCCAACCTACACTATAAATGTTTAAATTATATTTTCAATATCGACAAGAAAAATATTATAATTTGTGTGTTATTAGTTTAACTTCTTGAATCTAGGGGGCACTATATTCATTTTTGGAAAAATAACGTTCCCAAAGTTAACGGGCTATTTTATCAGGACAAGATGCTATAATATGCATATACTTGACAGCTTAGGATAGAAAACACTCTAAAGTTGCCAAAACTGTAAAAATATTGTCTGTGAGTATAACAGAACTGATATTGCAGGCAAAAGCCTGAGAAAAATCCAATCCAGAAGGGACTCTTAGAATGCTCTGAGTTCCTATGCGTCCCTATTGAGCAGTGAATGAGATATCAACCAGATTCCTTTTTCAATTGCTTCCCTAATGTGTCTAGTGTCACAATACATAGTTTCCGGCTTTCATTTTGAAAAATGAGCCTGAACGTCAGTGGTCAGCTGGAGTCTCTCATAGTGTTTGTGCGTAAGAGACAAATGCGGCCATTGTTTCTCTCTTTCCTACTAAGAAGCCATCTGTCCCGGTTAATATATTATCGAATAGATATTTGAAAAACACCTTGAGGATTGATTATAAACAACGTTTGCCATGGTTCTGTCGATATTATGGAGCTAATTTTGAATATTTTTCGTGACCGCAATTTCCGGTCGAATTCTCAGCCAAACGTGAAGAACAAACAGAGTTATTTCGGCTACAAAAATAATATTTTTGGAAAAAAGGAACATTTGCTATCTAACTGGGAGTCTTGTGAGTGAAAACATCCGAAGCTCATCAAAGGTAAACTATTTAATTTGATTGCTTTTCTGATTTTCGTGACCAGGTTGCCTGCTGCTAGCTAGGCATAATGCTATGCTAGGCTATCGATAAACTTACACAAATGCTTGTCTTGCTTTGGCTGTAAAGAATATTTTCAAAATCTGAGATGACAGGGTGATTAAACGCTAGTAAAAAGAAATGCATGCTTTTCAACCGTTCGCTGCATGCACCCGCACGCCCGACTAGCATCACCACCCTGGATGGTTCCGACCTAGAATATGTGGACATCTATAAGTACCTAGGTGTCTGGCTAGACTGTAAACTCTCCTTCCATACTCATATCAATCATCTCCAATCTAAAATCAAATCTAGAGTCGGCTTTCTATTTCGCAAAAAAGCCTCCTTCACTCACGCCGCCGAACGTACCCTAGTAAAACTGACTACCCTACCGATCCTCGACTTCGGCGATGTCATCTACAAAATAGCTTCCAATACCCTACTCAGCAAACTGGATGCAGTTTATCACAGTGCCATCCGTTTTGTTACTAAAGCACCTTATACCACCCACCACTGCGACCTGTATGCTCTAGTCGGCTGGACCTCGCTACATATTCGTCGCCAGACTCACTGGCTCCAGGTCATCTACAAGTCCATGCTAGGTAAAGCTCCGCCTTATCTCAGTTCACTGGTCACGATGGCAACACCCACCCATAGCACACGCTCATCCCTAAAGCCAACACCTAATTTGGCCGCCTTTCCTTCCAGTTCTCTGCTGCCTGTGACTGGAAGGTATTGCAAAAATCATTGAAGCTGGAGATTTATCTCCCTCACCAATTTTAAACATCTGCTATCTGAGCATCTAACCGATCTCTGCATCGGTAAATAGCCCACCCAATTTACCTACCTCATCCCCATACTGTTTTTATTTATTTACTTTTCTGCTCTTTTGCACACCAGTATCTCTACCTGCACATGACCACCTGACCATTTATCACTCCAGTGTTAATCTGCTAAATTGTAATTATTCGCCTTCCTCCTCATACCTTTTGCACACAATGTATATAGACTATATATTTTTTTAATCTACTGTTTTATTGACTTGTTTATTGTTTACTCCTTGAGTAACTCGTGTTGTTCTCTGTTCACACTGCTATGCTTTATCTTGGCCAGGTCGCAGTTGTAAATGAGAACTTGTTCTCAACTAGCCTACCTGGTTAAATAAAGGTGAAATAAATAAATACAAATAAAATCTAGAGGTGTGAAGACACAAACAAAGAAGCGGAGGAAGGGAAGTGTGGAACCTGCTGGCAGAGAGGTAGAGTGGCAATGGCACTCTGTGCTGGAGGAGGATGTGGAGCCACGTTTTCCAATATTCAGACCAAAAAGGCCACCAGAACCTCAGCTGGACATGACCTCAAAATACAGCCCCATGCAACTTTTTCAGCTGTTTTTCATCCCGTCAGTTGTTGATTCCCTGGTGTGTAATACAAACAAGTATGGGGCTAGGAAGCAAGCAGTAAAGAAAGAGGCATGGAATCCCATTTCCATGTCAGACCTTTTCTGCTACCTTTCACTGGTCATTTACATGGAGCTGGTGAAGTTAAAAACCCTAAAGGATTACTGGAAAACATCCCCACTCTATCAACTGCCTTTCCCCCCACTGTCATGTCCTCTACAAGGTTTCTAAATATCTCACGGGCGCTTCACATCAGTGACCCAGAAGTTGATGAGGAGAATGACAGGAGGAGAGTCTGTAGACTGGGCCTCTGTCTGTTTTCATATCTATCAGTATCCTACAAATCCTGATATAGCAGACTGAGTAGTTTAATGGAATTGGGTAATGAACATGAGAACATAATTCTCATTTCAATTTGATCCTTCGAGAGCCAGATTCCAATACCTGTCCCTGCCATCCGACGGTACCACGCCGAAAACGGTGCACGGGCGTGTCATTGACTCGTAAATTAAAGACCTGTCCCCTGACATGGGGGCTCTATAACAGGCCGGTATATATCTAAGGTCGGCAGAGACGGTGACAGAATCTAACCAACATTGCTTTTCCCGGTTTACGAGACGAAGGTCAGAAAATCTTTATTCATGAATTGGGGGAATTGACACTTTGTTTTTGTGTAGTTGAGGTGTTGATTTTAAATTCCCAGAGTGCATTCCTACCCGGTGACCTATCTTTAGAATTTTATGGAGAGAAAAGTTTTAAAGGCAACAAATTATTCTATGCAAATGGAAGGTAGGAATTGGGTGTAGAGCCACCTAGGCAGCAGTAGAATGGGGTCCGTAATGACACCGGGTATCTGCAGTACCAAACTAAACTAAAGAATATTGAGATCTAATTGTAACTCGATCAAGAATATATTAGAAGATCCGTAAATGACACGAGGTATCAGGGGCTACTACCTATGTAAACTAACGAAAAGGAGAGTTACACATTAGAAAAGGATGATAGCAATTGGGTAAGAGATTAAAGAGACCACACACGTAGTAGTCAGGCACATACATTGATCATAGAAATAGATACACCTAGAGTGAGTTTGAGAATAGGCATATTGGTAATAAATCCTCAAAGGAGGTTCCGGAATTAACCGGAGATGTACGGTATATGCAGTTAAAAGATAAAATAAATGTCTATTTTTGTGTAACGTGGAGGAAGAAGTATGAATTTGATGGAAGTTTGGACGTAGAAAAGTTGGAACTAATGATACGACGAATATGTAAGGCATGTGGAGACAAGGCAGATAAACAGCAGGCCGAGGGGCATGAAACAGCGAGGGTATGGTTAGCCGAGGCGAGGAAGAGAGCAGAGGGAGAAAAGAAAAAGGAAGTAAAAAAGAAGGAAGGCGTAAGTAGCCAGCAACTAGGAACAATAACTCCCACGGCTCCTCTGGAGGTCTCTCATAAGCCTAAATTGTACCCAACCTGATAGATCAGGCGTGGAGAGAGAATCCCGATGATGAAACGGTGGTGGTGAGACGATGGCAGCCAGGGCTTCCCGTCCCACCCCCACCACCCCCATATGGGGAACCTCAAAGAGCCGAGGGAGGGGTAGAGCAGGAGGAGGAAAGGAGAGGGCTAGCTGCCCTAGGGAAAGTCAGGAAAGATTTAACCGAACTAGGACAGGCTTTAGCAAACTTATTGAGAAAGTGGATAGAGGTAGAGAAAGGGAGAAAGTCGAGAAAAGTGGATAGAGACAGTCAAAAGAAAGGGGGAGATAGATGCTTTAACTGTCACAAACTGGGTCATTTTGCTAGAGATTGTGAGGCACCGTGTAAACACTTCACTAAAGTAGGCCACAATCACAGAGGCTGTAGAAAGGACAGAAAGGATAGGAGAGAGGGTCAAAGGCAACAACCGAGAGAAAAAGGTCAGGCGCCTACAGCCAGACAGAATAGAAAAGAAAGGAGATCAGTACCTAATGGTAACTATCGGAATAACTTTAGATGAGCATAAAGGAGGCTTCAAGGAAACGAGAAGTAAGGAAGATCAGACAGGAACGGAATATTTCATCGCCGCTCTTGAGGAAAGAGCAGGAAAGATTTTAAACAGAAGGGGAAAAACAGAGAAATGCGATGACAGAGACAAGCAGTGTTTTAATTGCGATAAGAAGTGGTGTTTCAATTGCAATGAGACAGGACATTTCGCCTGGGAGTGTAAGGCTCCCTGTAAACAATGTGACCTGGTGGGACACAATCACCGAAATTGTAATTCAACTAAGGGGTAGGACAGGCGTGACAAGCGGGAGAGAAAGAGGGAGGCAGAGACAAGGAGAGCGAGATTAATGAGAATCCTCGATGGGGAAACGCTTGGACCTTTAAATTAGGGCTATTTTCTGGGAATTGTCTCGGTGCCGGACTACAGACAATTATAATAATAGGGTTATTTGTGTTGAGGAACACCAACATTTACAGGGACAAACTGATATCTTTCCGACAGATATGATTGATCTAAACCAGGCCAGAACTTGTCCATGTAGACCAATTTGGGTTTCCAAGCTCTCCAAAAGAATGTGGTGATCGATGGTATAAAATACAGCACTAAGGTCTAGGAGCACGAGGACAGATGCAGAGTCTCGGTCTGGTGCTATTAGAAGGTAATTTACCACCTTCACAAGTGCAGTCTCAGTGCTATGATGGGGTCTAAAACCAGAGTGAAGCGTTCCATATAGTACATTGTTTTCCTTCAGGAAGGCGCAACAGATTTTTCACATTTTTTTGAGAGGAATGGGAGACACGATATAGACCGATAGTTTTTTATATTTTCTGGGTCAAGGTTTGGCTTTTTCAAGAGAGGCTTTATTACTGCCACTTTCAGTGAGTTTGGTACACATCCAGTGGATAGAGAGACGTTTATTATGTTCAACATAGGAGGGCCAAGCACAGGAAGCAGCTCTTTCAGTAGTTTAGTTGGAATAAGGTCCAGTATGCAGCTTGAAGGTTTAGAGGCCATGATTATTTTCATCAATGTGTCAAGAGATATAGAAAGAGGAGGATGGCATTGCCGTCAACATGTTTTTTCTACTTAAGCACACACACACAGAGATACAGAAATCAGTACCATGGACAGCCAAATTATATTTAGCTTTTAGATGTCACTGTAACTAAGGATAGGTGATTAGATGATGTTGAAATATTGAAGTTGAAATGGGGCTGGAATAGTGATGTAACGGCTTTCTTCCATCTCCTCCTCTGACGAAGAGGTGGAACAAGGATCGGACCAAAATGCAGCGTGTAGATTGCGATCCATGTTTAATGAACAAACGTAAACATTAATTAATACAAACACTACAAAACAAAAGAACGTAATGAACGAAACGAAAACAGCCTATACTTGTGTAAACTAACAAAGACAGGAACAAGGACACTAAGGACAATCACCCACAACAAACTCAAAGAATATGGCTGCCTAAATATGGTTCCCAATCAGAGACAACGATAAACACCTGCCTCTGATTGAGAACCACTTCAGACAGCCATAGACTTAACTAGAACACCCCACTAGCTACAATCCCCATATATACACACCACATACAAAAACCCATGCCACACCCTGGCCTGACCAAATAAATAAAGATAAACACAAAATACTTCGACCAGGGCGTGACAGAACCCCCCCCCCCCCCCCCCCCCCCCCCCCCTTAAGGTGCGGACTCCCGAACGCACCTCAAAACCATAGGGAGGGTCCGGGTGGGCGTCTGTCCATGGTGGACCCCACTCAATCAATGTCTTAGTCCCCTCTCCTCGCGTCCTTGGATAGTCCACCCTCGCCACCGACCATGGCCTAGTAGTCCTCACCCAGAACCCCACTGGACTGAGGGGCAGCTCGGGACTGAGGCAGCTCGGGAGTGAGAGGAAGCTCAGGAGTGAGAGGAAGCTCAGGAGTGAGAGGAAGCTCAGGAGTGAGAGGAAGCTCAGGAGTGAGAGGAAGCTCAGGAGTGAGAGGAAGCTCAGGAGTGAGAGGAAGCTCAGGAGTGAGAGGAAGCTCAGGAGTGAGAGGAAGCTCAGGCAGGCTGATGAATCTACCAGATCCTGGCTGACTGGCAGATCCTGGCTGACCTGGCAGATCCTGGCTGATCCTGGCCGACTGGCGGATCTGGAAGAGTCTGGTTGACTGGCAGATCTGGAAGAGTCTGGTTGACTGGCAGATCTGGAAGAGTCTGGTTGACTGGCAGATCTGGAAGAGTCTGGTTGACTGGCAGATCTGGAAAAGTCTGGTTGACTGGCAGATCTGGAAGCTCCATGCTGACTGGCTGCTCTGGTTGCTCCATGCTGACTGGCTGCTCTGGTTGCTCCATGCTGACTGGCGGCCCTGGCTGCTCCATGCTGACTGGCGGCCCTGGCTGCTCCATGCTGACTGGCGGCCCTGGCTGCTCCATGCTGACTGGCGGCCCTGGCTGCTCCATGCTGACTGGCGGCCCTGGCTGCTCCATGCTGACTGGCGGCCCTGGCTGCTCCATGCTGACTGGCGGCCCTGGCTGCTCCATGCTGACTGGCGGCCCTGGCTGCTCCATGCTGACTGGCGGCCCTGGCTGCTCCATGCTGACTGGCGGCCCTGGCTGCTCCATGCTGACTGGCGGCCCTGGCTGCTCCATGCTGACTGGCGGCCCTGGCTGCTCCATGCTGACTGGCGGCCCTGGCTGCTCCATGCTGACTGGCGGCCCTGGCTGCTCCATGCAGACTGGCAGCTCTGGCGGCTCCATGCAGACTGGCAGCTCTGGCGGCTCCATGCAGACTGGCAGCTCTGGCGGCTCCATGCAGACTGGCAGCTCTGGCGGCTCCATGCAGACTGGCAGCTCTGGCGGCTCCATGCAGACTGGCAGCTCTGGCAGCTCCATGCAGACTGGCAGTTCTGGCAGCTCCATGCAGACTGGCAGCTTTGGCGGCATCCTGCAGACTGGCAGCTCTGGCGGCTCCTTGCAGACTGGCAGCTCTATGCAGACTGGCAGCTCCTTGCAGACTGGCAGCTCCTTGCAGACTGGCAGTTCTGAACAGGCGGGAGACTCCGGCAGCGCTGTAGAGGAGGAAGGCTCTAACAGCGCTAGACAGGCGGGAGACTCCGACAGCGCTGGAGAGGAGGAAGGCTCTGGCAGCGCTGGACAGGCGAGGAACACTGTATGCCTGATGCGTGGTGCTGGCACTGGTGGTACTGGGCCGAGGACACGCACAGGAAGCCTGGTGCGGGGAGCTGCTACCGGAGGGCTGGGGTGTGGAGGTGGTACTGGGTAGACCGGACCGTGCAGGCGCACTGGAGCTCTTGAGCACCGAGCCTGCCCAACCTTACCTGGTTGAATGCTCACGGTCGCCCTGCCAGTGCGTTGAGGTGGAATAGCCCGCACTGGGCTATGCAGGCGAACCGGAGACACCGAGCGCAAGGCTGGTGCCATGTAAGCCGGCCCAAGGAGACGCACTGGATACGCGGAGCTGGAATGTACCGCACCGGGCTATGCACCCGCACTGGAGACACCGTGCGCACCACAGCATAACACGGTGCCTGCCCGGTCTCTCTAGCCGAAGAGGTGGAACAAGGATCGAACCAAAATGCAGCGTGTAGATTGCGATCCATGTTTAATGAACAAACGTAAACATGAATTAATACAAACACTACAAAACAAAAGAACGTAATGAACGAAACGAAAACCGAAACAGCCTATACTTGTGTAAACTAACAAAGACAGGAACAAGGACACTAAGGACAATCACCCACAATAAACTCAAAGAATATGGCTGCCTAAATATGGTTCCCAATCAGAGACAACGATAAACACCTGCCTCTGATTGAGAACCACTTCAGACAGCCATAGACTTAACTAGAACACCCCACTAGCTACAATCCCAATATATACACACCACATACAAAAACCCATGCCACACCCTGGCTTGACCAAATAAATAAAGATAAACACAAAATACTTCGACCAGGGCGTGACAAGTGGAGCCAGCTCCTGTTTTCTTTGTGACTTGCAGTAACTCTCCGGTGTTTTAAATGAACAGTTGTTCAGTTGCCTGAAAATGTCGTAAACATTAACTTGATTGACAATGCTGTAGGTCATGTAACTGTTTGTTACATGCAATATGTTTTGTGGTCTCCACCGGACAAATGTTGCTCTCCGGTTTTGTGATGAAACAAATGTGTGGTTGAATTTATTCTGACATTGTGTCTTCTTATTGTTTCGGTCTTATATATCATGGTGGCAAGGCATATGAACAAAAAGGCTATAGAGCAAACAACGCAATTATCACAACACATAGGTTGTAATGGGGCTTTTTTTCCTGGCTTGGCTTCCCCAGTGATTTTACCCACACACCCCTACTGCAAAAAAGGTGTTGCATTATACTCCTGAAAAGATTACAACAGAGTTCATAATTGATTTCTTTTGATCACTTTCCAACAAAAGTTTTGTCGTTTTTTTCTACCAAAATACAAAGAAACCATGATTTCGAAATGTTCTCTGAAAGCATTCTCCAGAGGAATGCTTTTGAGGAGGTTTTTGACCAACTTAAACATTGGCCTTTGAATTCCAACTCCTAAAAAGGTCTTGGAATATCATGTCAAATGTGCATTATAACTGAACACCATCTTCTTGCAACCCAACTCCCCCCTAAGGATGGTTCACATTTAACACAATCAAATATGTTTGCTTGTAGATCACAACGATTCCCAGATAAGCAAAACAGCCTGAAAAAGTTTACCATACCAACTGCATCCCACACAAGAGTGAACGCAAAAAAAATAAAACATTTAATAGCACAGTGGACAGAGAAAGTATTCCCCCAAAGCTCTTACATCAAAGCCTGTAAGGTCTTAAGCCTCCCGGTTGTTTGGTAAATATAACTCACAAATACTCAGCCAAGAATGTGCTGGGCCGCTCGCCCATTGAGCGATTACGGCCCTGCGGGTTGTTTCAGTACTATCTAATCCTATTACACGATCCCTTGTACTGCTGCTCGTGAGTTCCAGTGACTCACTTGGTAAAGATGTGATTAATGTAATTGCACTTCCATTGCCGGACAGACGGCTTCAGGAAGTGGTAATTACACTTAAGTCCTCCTGCTAGTGGAGCTCAGAGGTAGATAGTTCAGAGTGAAGTAATTTTTCCAACAATTGTTTACGGACAGATTATTTCACTTATAATTATCACAATTATAAGTGATTATCACAATTCCAGTGGGTCAGAAGTTTACATACACTAAGTTGACTGTGCCTTTGAACAGCTTGGAAAATTCCAGAAAATGATGTAATGGCTTTAGAAGCTTCTGATAGGCTGATTGACATAATTTGAGTCAATTGGAGGTGTACCTGTGGATGTATTTCAAGGCCTACCTTCAAACTCAGTGCTTCTTTGCTTGACATCATGGGAAAATTGAAAGAAATCAGCCAAGACACGTTCATCTGTACGAACAATCAATCCCAGAACAACAGCAAAGGACATTGTGAAGATGCTGGAGGAAACAGGTACAAAAGTATCTAGTAAAATGAGTTAAAAAAAACAGTAAAACGAGTCTATATCGACATAACCTGAAAGGGTGCTTAGCAAGGAAGAAGCCACTGCTCCAAAACCTCCATAAAAAAGCCAGCCTACGGTTTGCAACTAACTGCTCATGGGGACAAAGAGTGTACTTTTGGAGAAATGTCTTCTGTTCTGATAAAATACAACTGTTTTGCCATAATGACCCTCAATATGTTTGGAGGAAAAAGGGGGAGGCTTGCAAGCTGAAGAACACCATCCCAAGCGTGAAGCACAAGGGTGGCAGCATCATGTTGTGGGGGTGCTTTGCTGCAGGAGGGACTAGTGCACTTCACAAAATAGATTACATCATGAGGGAGGAAAATTATGTGGATATATTGAAGCAACATCTCAAGACATCAGTCAGGAAGTTGAAGCTTGGTTGCAGATGGGTCTTCCAAATGGACAATGACCCCAAGCAAAATTCCAAAGTTGTGGCAAAATGGCTTAAGGACAACAAAGTCAAGGTATTGAAGTGGCCATCACAAAGCCCTGACCTCAAGCCTATAGAAAATTTATGGGCAGAATTGAGAAAACATGTGCGAGCAAGGAGGCCTACAAACCTGACTCAGTTACACCAGCTGGGTCAGGAGGAATGTGCCAAAATTCACCCAACTTATTGTGGGACGCTTGTGAAAGGCTACCCGAAATGTTTGACCTGAGTTAAACAATTTAAAGGCAATGCTACCAAATATGAATTGAGTGTGTGTAAACTTCTGACCCACTAGGAATGTGATGAAATAAATAAAAGCTTAAAATAAATAATTTTCTCTACTATTATTCTGACACTTCACTTTCTTAAGATAAAGTGGTGATCCTAACTGACCTAAGACATGGAATTTTTACTAGGATTGAATGTCAGGAATTGTGAAAAACTGAGTTTAAATGTATTTGGCTAAGGTGTATGTAAACTTACGACTTCAACTGTATGTGCAGGCTTTTGTCTAAGCTGAGCACTAATTCCCTTTTCACACCACTGTGCCAAGCTAAGTTGAGCTGGTCTGGTTAGGCATCCACCATAGATGCTGAATCCATGGTGGAAAGGACATTGTAAAAATAAAGATTCTCAGAGCCAGCAAAGTACCATTCGGGTCAGCAAGGTAGTGTGAAAAGGGTATAACACACTAGTCTGGCTGACACCAGACCACGCCAGAGTCTGTCGCTTTAGACAGGCAAATAACACACCTGATTCAACTAGTCAACTAAACTTCAAGACCGTTGTTAGCTGAATGAGAAATGTTAGAGCCTGCAAGTACTGCAGCTCTCCAGGAACAGTAGCGGAGAACATTTTCACATGGGAAAAGAGGTCAGTTCACAATGTTTACTTTCCACTTGACTGTAAATTCAAAGCATTGTTTTGGCTCTTTGGTTCACTAGTGCAAATAAAGCTGAAAAGAGAGGAAGAGCGTGTTAAACGTCATTAAATCAAAAATAAATAAAAACAGAAGTACAGAAAAAGCAATAAATGCAGTTGAATGGTCAGAACAAAAAAAAAAAACAGCTTATAGAGCGAGTTTTAGGAGTCACACACAGACACATTCAACGCACCCACTACGCTATCAATGCAAGTGTATAACCAGATGATCAACCACGTTAAATTGGCCTTAATAGCCATAATAACTCTTGATGATGGTGACCTGAGAACATCAAGCTGAATGTCTTAGATTTATTCATAGCAGTGTTTTGTTAAGCCATCAACAGCTCCTTTTTAACAAACATGCTCGCTAAGATCCCACTGGGCACAGATGTAAGTTTAGCATCTAATTTAGATTTACATTTGGTGTAGTTGTCAAATAAAGTGAATTCAATGTGAAATCATAAAAACATGGCACCATGTAATTGAATATAGGTTAAAAGTTGGGTGAAAAAACTTGCCTGAAGTTGATTATTCTTTTTAAATCCAATCAGTTTCCCACATAATTTTGGTTGAAATTACGTGGAAACAACGTTGATTCAGCCTCCGTCAAACAGGCATTGGATGTACAGTGGTTCCTCCTTTAAAAGTTGCGAGTTTACACTGCGCGACTTAGAGTCACAGCTTCATTGCTCCAGGCCACCGCGAGGGGGAGTTAGAGCACTCATTATGCATTTGGGTCCCAAGGTTTTTATATGACCAATCATATCGAGTGGTTCCAATGACAAATTTGACGTGAGCCACCCGTTGGTGACTTTCTTCAGCAGAGATGGCTGACAAAACGGTGGAACCCAATGTAAGTAATGATAACGTCATAACGAGTCAAGCAAAAAAAGGTATATTGAAAGGAATATGTTAGTTAATGTAGAGACAAACGATTATAATTAAAAAAATATGCACAAAGTTAATTTACGAAAATTGCTATTTAGTAAAAAATAAATAAGTCAAAACCAATACCAATATATTCAAATCAAACTCCATTCTTGATGCTGTGTCTGCATGTATGTATTATAATTATACATTTCAACAGTGTTTACAAGTCCTGGTCCTTGGACATCAATGATTACACATTGTAACTATGCAATAGACTAGAAACATGATCTAAGTAAAGGCTGATTTGTAATTCATATATACTGAAAAAAACAATACACTACACTTCCTCTGCATATCTAACTCCCTTCATTGGCATTAATCTGAGGTTCTACCAGCCATGTGAACGATTGAAAACAGGGCAGCAAAGTTTGTTTGTCACCAGAGCGGTTTAGAGCATATTACTATTTGCCTGTGAATAACCAGACCTTCATACAAACTTGCTATGCTGAATTATTGACGCACAACCGAAGGTGCTGCCATATCCTGCCAGCACGCCCACGAGCGAGCCACTCAGGTTCTGGAAGAAGAAAAAAAAAATATATATATGTCACTGCTCCCAAGTGGCACAGCGGTCTAGGGCACTGCATCTCAGTGCAAGAGGCTTTACTACAGTCCCTGGTTTGAATACAGGCTGTATCACATCCAAATGGGAGTGCCATATGGTGGCATCTTGGTTGGGCCTGGGTAGGCCATCATTGTAAATAAGAATTTGTTCTTACCTGACTGGACTAGTTAAATAAATAAAAACAGGTGGCAATCAATAGGAGGTGAACAGTGGTTGCTGAAAATATAGCCAACTGGCACACCAACAGATGGAGAACACCTACACCAGTCGAGCAATTCATTTCAACAATAATCTTCATTTTAAGTTGACTTTATAAACAACAATAGGTATTAATTAGAGTCTATTTCTTCTGAGCCAAGACCTGCTGTATATAATATAACTTAACTGGCTGACAAGGCTATGAGGCTAACAGCCTAATAGAAGTAAGATTTGTTTTATTAGGCCTACTTACAATCTGGCATCTGGTCAAAAATGCAGCATTCTACATAACAATCATTTAAAGAAAAAAGGTCTGCACTTTCGAAATAAAAACTAACCATGTATATCTCAAATTCTGAAAGTAATTGGAAAGGTAGATACAAATTATTTGTGACACTGTGGTTAAGAAATGTAAACAAGATGCTGTGGTTTTATTTACAGTAGTGATGGACAACTGGAGGCATTTTGAAAACAGGTTTTCAAACACTTGTTTTTCACAAGTGTACTGTAGTACTGTAGCAAGTGTAGCCCATCAAGCAAATGCTTCCTATTAGCAGGACAATAGACTTTTAGAACCTGGCTACTATTGTGAAAATACCTCAACTTCCATCCAATGTACTCTGAAGTGTTACATTTCTAACTCAAACAGCGGATGTTAATGTAAAATATATTTTAGTCGCACCTCCACCCAGCTCCACGACCACAGGTAAAACCTTGCTGAGATTATCAATGTATTTGTTGCATTGTTGTATTGTCAATTTCTCAAAACATCTTGATGGCCTTGACCAGTTAATCTTTGCTTGGCAGAGTTATGGATGAACGTTATCAGTTGATGCCAAACAAGTTTGATCGAGTTTAAATCAAGAGACCTACATGAAGAGATTTAAAAAATATTTTCAGATATCCTGCAGAACTACCATAGGTGTTGTAGGTCTATTATTTAACCTTTATTTTACTACATAAAGGTCTGCTTACTCTGCTGGCGTCTTGACCCAGTTTATGGCCTCATTTGCAATGCAAACCCGGGCGGCAGTGTGTTTTGGGTCATTGTCTGCATTTGGGAAGAAAAAAATACATTTAGCCTAACAGCCAACATTAGGTACAATACTAGAAATATACATGTAAAAAGGACTAAACATAACAAAATATTGCTATAATGCTACCTTGAAAGAAACAATGTGTACCCAGAAACACCTCTCTGACATAGGGTCCAGCGTGTCTCTTGATGATTTCTTCCTCAAAGAAATCTCGAGCCACACATGAAAAAGGAGGCAAGAGTGAATTATTGTGGAACACAACAGTCCCTGAGGTGTAAGCTACAATATTTTATGTACCTTTTGCTTTGTAAATTATAAGGGCACAGGGTGAGACCCAGATGCAGACAAGGGAGGCAGATGGTTCGAGTCTTTAATACTTATTGTATCCAAGGGGCAGGCCTGAGAATGGTCGTGGACAAGCAAAAGATCATAACAAGGTCAGAGTCCAGGAGGTACAGAGTGGCAGACAGGCTCGAGGTCAGGGCAGGCAGTATGGTTGGGAAGGCGGGTTCAGAGTCAAGGGAGGCAAGGGTCAAAACCAGGAGGATTAGTAAAAAACAGAGAAGGAGGGGGGAGCAGGTGCACGACGTAACACACTGATTGACTTGACAAAACAAGACAAACTGGCACAGACAGACAGAAAACACAGGTATAAATACCCAGGGGATAATGGGGAAGATGGCTGACACCTAGCGGGGGTGGAGACAAGCACAGGTGAAACAGATCAGGGTGTGACAGTAAATAGCCAAACTTACCATCAAAAATCTAACATGGGCCTGGTCCCTGGCGAGAAATTGCCCCCCACACATGGAGTTTTAGTAGATGCTTGGGACTCGGCTTGCTTGATCTTCTTCCTTCTTCCCTGTCGCCATTTTGAGCAAATTGCTCAAGGGCCACGGTTGATTCCTCTATGTAGAAAACGTCATTGAATATCTCGCCAGCTTTGATCCATGCCTGGGCCTGCAGGACGCGAGGGTCTTTGTTTGTCAGCCGAATCATAGGGTCGAAACTACAGAACATTATGGCTATTAGCAGGGCTATATTTTGGCCTTCATAACATATTATTTTGGCCTTTATTCAGTTCACAATCGCTCACTTGTTTTTTCGAAATAAAATAATCTCCAAAATATCGCTATATATAGCCTTCCCGCTGTGGATGTCTATTTCAGCACCATTTTCGCGCTGCTCTGAGATAAGCATTGAGAAACTAAAATGTTCAAATATATTCCATGATAGTCTTAAAATATAAGTGTTGACTGACTATAAGCAAATTATGACTGCTAAATAATCAAGTTAGGTTTCTCTAGAAATAAATAATTCTAAATAACAAACTGGCTTTATTTACAAATTAGTGAGAATGTCTCACCCCATGTTCAAGAATTGCCTTTTTCTCAGGTTAAATGAAAAATAAATCTCCAAAATATTGTTACTTTTTAAACAAAGCAATTATTATTATGAATTAATTTAGAATTATATAAAAACCCCTTAGATAAAATCACAGATTCTAATGGAAAATGCCCTTAGATATTCATTTAGAATCCTCTAATCCTCAAAATGTTATTATTGGCGGAGAGTCACGTCATTGCAAAAAATATACTGTAGGCATTCCATAGGTGAAATGAGTCTCACTAGGGTTGACTAATGTGCTGTTAAAAGTGGTATAGGTCTTATTTATTTAAAAAGTATATTGAAGTTAGAAGAAATAGGATTTGAAGCAATAACATTTTTGAAACAATAAGATTTCAGCATCGTTTCGCGTTACTCTGAGACAAGCATGGGGACCGGTCTTGATAAATCAATGTGATTTTTATTTTCACTGATTCTCCATTTGAGTATTGGTTAGACTAGAATTAGAACATTAGTGTGCAGAAATGTTATGTTCTTAGTGTAACCTTCATTCAACTAGACAAGTCAGTTAAACACCAACTGTCAGAGCAGCTCACAGATTACTGGACCTGTACATAGCCCACCTATACTTTAGCCCAAACAACTACCTCTTTCCCTAATGTATTTAATTTATTTATTACTTTGCCACCATGGCCTTTTTTTTTTTGCCTTTAACTTCCTTATCTCACCTCATTTGCTCACATCGTATATAGACTTGTTTATACTGTATTATTGACTGTATGTTTGTTTTACTCCATGTGTAACTCTGTGTCCTTGTATGTGTCGAACTGCTTTGCTTTTTTTTGGCCAGGTCGCAAATGTAAATGAGAACTTGTTCTCAAATTGCCTACCTGGTTAAATAAAGGTGAAATAAAATAAATCAATAAATAATTGTGCATGAAAGAACAGTGAAGAAATATATTCAATATAGCCTAAATATTTATAATTTAAAATATATTACTATTACGAACCCCTTTGGCCTAGGGGGAATGGAAACGAGACCCGTAACATATCTCTTACAAATCATAAAAGTGAAAAAAGAACAGTGAGAACTAAAAACAACAGACACTCAACCAGCTGTATAAGTCCATAAGCAAACAAGAAAATGCTCATCCAGAAGCGGCGCTCCTAGTGTCCGGGGATTTTAATGAAGGGAAACTTAAATCCATTTGATCTAATTTCCTCCAGCATGTCACATGTGCAACCAGAGAAAAAAAACTCTAGATCACCTTTACTCCACAAAGAGAGACGCATACAAAGCTCTCCCTCGCCCTCCATTTGGTAAATCTGACCATAATTCTACCCTCCTGATTCCTGCTTACAAGCAAAAACTAAAGCAGGAAGTACCAGTGACTCGCTCAATACTGAAGTGGTGAGATGATGCGGATGCAACACTACAGGACTGTTTTGCTAGCACAGACTGGAATATGTTCCGGGATTCATCCAATGCTATTGATGAGTATATCACCTCAGTCACCAGCTTCATCAAAAGGGCATCTTCAAACCAAGCTGCTTACCTATTGCAGATTCAGTCTTCCCAGCCTGGTGCAGGTCTACAATTTTGTTTCTGGTGTCCTTTGACAGCTCTTTGGTCTTGGCCATAGTGGAGTTTGGAGTGTGACTGTTTGAGGTTGTGGACAGGTGTCTTTTATACTGATAACAAGTTCAAACAGGTGCCATTAATACAGGTAACGAGTGGAGGACAGAGGAGCCTCTTAAAGAAGAAGTTACAGGTCTGTGAGAGCCAGAAATCTTGCTTGTTTGTAGGTGACCAAATACTTATTTTCCACCATAATTTGCAAATGAATTCATTAAAAATCCTACAATGTGATTTTCTGGATTTTTTTTTCTTGTTTTGTCTGTCATAGTTGAAGTGTACCTATGATGAAAATTACAGGCCTCTCTCATCTTTTTAAGTGGGAGAACTTGCACAATTGGTGGCTGACTAAATACATTTTTGCCCTACTGTATGTGAGAATGCTGTTCATTGACTAAAGTTCAGCATTCAACACCTTAGTGTCCGCAAAGCTCATCACTAAACTGAGGACTCTGGGACTAAACACCTCCCTCTACAACTGGATCCTGGACTTCCTGATGGGCCGCCCCAAGGTGGTACGGGTAGGCAACAACACATCAGCCACGCTGATCCTCAGCACGTGGGCCCCTCAGGAGTGCGTGCTTAGTCCCCTCCTGCACTCCCTGTTCAACCATGACTGCGTGGCCAAGCACAACTCCAACACCATCATGAAGTTTGCTGACGACTAAACAGTGGTAGGCCTGATCACCGACAACGATGAGACAGCCTATAGGGAGGAGTTCAGAGACCTGGCAGTGTGGTGCCAGTACAACAATCTCTCCATCAACTTGAGCAAGAGAAAGGAGTTGATTGTGGACTACATGAAAAGGAGGGACAAACAAGCCCCTATTCACATCGAGGGTATCTGTAGTGGAGCGGGTCAAGAGTTTCAGTTTCCTTGGTGTCCACATCACCAACGAACTATCATGGTCCAAACACACCAAGACAGTTGTGGAGAGGGCACGACAACACCTAGTCCCACTCAGGAGACTGAAAAGATTTGGCATGGCTCCCTAGATCCTCAAAAAGTTCTACAGCTGCACCATCGAGAGCATCCTGACTGGTTGCATCACTGCCTGATATTGCAACTGCTCAGCCTCCGACCGCAAGGCACTACAGATGGTAGTGCTTATGGCCTAGTACATCACTGAGGCCAAGCTTCCTGCCAAACAGGACCTTTAAATACTAGAGGCATGCCACCAAAATTGTCAGACTCCATTCACCCAAGTCATAGACTCTTCTCTCTGCTACCGCACGGCAAATGGTCCAAAAGGCTCCTTAACAGCTTCTACCCCCAAGCCATAAGACTGCTGAACAATTAATCAAACGGCCACCCGGACTATTTACATTGACATCCTCCTACCATTTTGCTTTTACACTGCTGCTACTCGCTGTTTATTATCTATGCATAGTCACTTTAACCCTACCTACATGTACAAATTACTAACCTGTACCCGCACATTGACTCAGTACCGGTACACCCTGTATATAGCCTCCACATTGACTCAGTACCGGTACACCCTGTATATAGCCTCCACATTGACTCAGTACCGGTACACCCTGTATATAGCCTCCACATTGACTCTGTACCGGTACACCCTGTATATAGCCTCCACATTGACTCAGTACCGGTACACCCTGTATATAGCCTCCACATTGACTCTGTACCGGTACACCCTGTATATAGCCTCCACATTGACTCAGTACCGGTACACCCTGTATATAGCCTCCACATTGACTCAGTACCGGTACACCCTGTATATAGCCTCCACATTGACTCAGTACCGGTACACCCTGTATATAGCCTCCACATTGACTCAGTACCGGTACACCCTGTATATAGCCTCCACATTGACTCAGTACCGGTACACCCTGTATATAGCCTCCACATTGACTCAGTACCGGTACACCCTGTATATAGCCTCCACATTGACTCAGTACCGGTACACCCTGTATATAGCCTCCACATTGACTCAGTACCGGTACACCCTGTATATAGCCTCCACATTGACTCAGTACCGGTACACCCTGTATATAGCCTCCACATTGACTCTGTACCGGTACACCCTGTATATAGCCTCCACATTGACTCTGTACCGGTACACCCTGTATATAGCCTCCACATTGACTCAGTACCGGTACACCCTGTATATAGCCTCCACATTGACTCTGTACCGGTACACCCTGTATATAGCCTCCACATTGACTCTGTACCGGTACACCCTGTATATAGCCTCCACATTGACTCAGTACCGGTACACCCTGTATATAGCCTCCACATTGACTCTGTACCGGTACACCCTGTATATAGCCTCCACATTGACTCTGTACCGGTACACCCTGTATATAGTCTCCACATTGACTCTGTACCGGTATCTCCTGTATATAGCCTCCACATTGACTCTGTACCGGTAACCCCTGTATATAGCCTCCACATTGACTCTGTACCGGTACACCCTGTATATAGCCTCCACATTGACTCTGTACCGGTACACCCTGTATATAGCCTCCACATTGACTCAGTACCGGTACACCCTGTATATAGCCTCCACATTGACTCAGTACCGTAACACCCTGTATATAGCCTCCACATTGACTCTGTACCGGTACACCCTGTATATAGCCTCCACATTGACTCAGTACCGGTACACCCTGTATATAGCCTCCACATTGACTCTGTACCGGTACACCCTGTATATAGCCTCCACATTGACTCAGTACCGGTACACCCTGTATATAGCCTCCACATTGACTCAGTACCGGTACACCCTGTATATAGCCTCGTTATTTTTATTTTATTGTGTTACTTTTTCATTTTTTACTTTTAGTTTATTTAGTAAATATTTTCTTAACTCTATTTCTTGTACTGCATTGTCGGTTAAACTTCTTCGGGATAGGTGTCCTGTTAACTTAACAGTTGTAAATCATGTAGCGCAGTGTGTCATCATCGCAGATTTTAGAGAAACAACAAATGTCGGTACATTTAAGTGTCTTATATTGGCTGAAAATTTCAATTCTTGTTCATCTAACTGCGTTGTCCAATTTACAGTAGCTATTACTGCGAAAAGAAATGCCATGCTATTGTTTGAGGAGAGCTCAAAACAACAAAACACTTTTTTCACCTCGACAGGTTTGATACATTCACATCTTAAGGTGAAATGTGTACATACACTCTGAAATCTTGCTGTGATTTGTAATCCCAAGGGTCCCAGAGATAACATGAACTGTCATTTTGTTGGATTAAATCCTTTTTAACATCCTAAATATGTCCATATAGCATGCACGATCGATTTTGTATTTCCCCTTGTTCAACTTGCAAAGAAAGGAATCTGTAAAAATCTAACTCTGAACATTGTTTCAATCAGTCAAATTACATTCATATTTATTCCTCAGAGATCCTAGTATGTAACTAGACTTCACTATATCGTTAGGAGTGTAGTATATCCCATAGGTCACCAAATTTGGTCAGAGAGCGACGCCTTCATGGCGCGCCGATGACACGGGCGGTCTTCACTTGATTGACTGAAACTTTGTCAAATGAGCACCAATTGGGGTCAAACCAAGCTAGGCTGGGCTTTACGGAAACCCCATATCTGTCGCACAATTTTCTTTTCTCTAATTCTTTTAGTGGTAAAGACTGACTTCAAAGATACCACATTCAAGTCCTCCTTCCCCCACTTAGTCTGACTGCTGCTCTCTCTAACTCCACAACAACCCCCCCCCCCCCCCCCCCCCCACGGCCATCTATAGGTGTGAATACCCAGCCAGCCTACAAATAGATGGTAAGTGCTTTACAGCTGTAAGGGGGGAATAGAAGTTTAGGCTTGGATAAAAACAAAAGAACATTGTCTGCATGTAGGGAAATTTTGTGCTGCGTGTCTTTTATTTTAACAGAAGCTATATCGGCAAATTCCCGAATGCGAGTAGCAAGGGATTCCATGGCTATAGCGAAGACAGCAGGTGTAATAGGGCACCCCTGAACAGGCGGAATGACTGCGACATTTCCTGATTGGTTAGCACGGACGCCATAAATAATTCTTATCCAATTAATAAATTCCTTTCTAAACCCGAAATGCTCCAGAACCGACATCAAATACTTGAACTCAATCTGATCAAATGCCTTCTCTGCATCAAGAGCAGTTAACACTGCCTCAACTTTATGATCATGATACTGTCATGGCTGTGGGTAACTGGTGAAAGGAGTCAGGCGCAGGAGAGCTGAGATGCGTGGACAAGGTATTTAATACAAGAAAACACCAGTATAAACACAATACTATGGTGCTGGAAAAATACCGGTACCACGACAATAAACGAGCGTAATAACAAAACCTGGTATTGTACAATAAAACAAACGCGCACCCAAACTGGGGCGAAACCAGAGGGTTAAATAATGAACATGTAATGGGGGAATTGAAACCAGGTGTGTAAAAAACAAAGACAAAACCAATGGAAAATGAAAAGTGGATCAGTGACGTCGACCGCCACTCGAACAAGGAGAGGGACCGACTCCGGGGGATACATCACATTGAAAAGGCGTCTCAAATTGTAGTATATAAGTCAGCCAGGGATAAAACCTGTCTGGTCGGGGTGTATATTTTTTCAATCGGTTTGCCAATATCTTTGTCAACACCTTATTTTCTATGGGGAGTAACGACACGGGTCAATAAGACGACATCTCCGTGGAATCTCTGTCTTTTTTCAAGATCAGTGCTATTGTAGCCTCATACAGTGATTGCGGGAGTTTGGCATTTCCTTTGGATTGTTTAAACATTCGCAACATAAGTGGAGCTAGACTGGCACAGTACTAGAATGCTATGACATATCCATCGGGCCCAGGGGCCTTGCTGTTTGGAAATTGTGCTATCGCTGTGTTAATGTCCTCTAAAGTTATCCCAGCAGCGAGTGCAGCAGCTGCCCCCTGTCTAGATTAGGAAGTTCACATTCAGCGAGAAAGTGTTCCATAGTTTGTGGACCAGTAGCATTGCATTTTGATTGACATAGCTCTGAGTAAAACAACGCAAAGCATTTATTAATATCCTGCTGATCTGTTACTATTTTACCCTTCTTGTCTTTTATTTTGTGAATAGCTCTAGATGCCTTAGCTGTCTTTCTAATCATTTATGTGGTTTTTCACCCAGTTCAAAATAACTTTGTTGCGTTCTAGCAAGTAAAGAGCCCACCCGTTTCGAAAGGATGGTATTGTATTCATATTTCAACTTTGTGATCTTCTCAAGGACTGTATTCGAGAAATTCGTCCTAAAAACGTTCGCCTGTTCCCCTAACTCTCTTTCAATTTCTCTCAGCCTAGTATTGGCGCCTTTCTTCCTCTCTGATGTAAAATAAATAATGTAACCTCTAATCACAGCCTTTAGAGATTCCCAAAGGGTGGAGCCGTCAACATCACCCGTGTCATTATCTCCGAGGAAAAAGGCAATCTGCTCCTTCAAATACTGACAAAAAGCCTCATCTTTCAAAAGGTATGCGCCAAGGTCGCCGACCTGTCGACATATTGTCGAGTTTCAGCACCATGGACAGAGGAGAGTGGTCCGTAATTAGAATAGGGTGATAGGTAACCGACGCAGCTGAAATTAGTTTGGAGTCCAACAAAAAATAGTAAATTCTGGAATATGATTTATGAACTGATGAAAATAAATAATAATCCCTGTCTGTTGGGTGCGTCAGTCTCCAAATGTGAACAATGTTAAGGTTTGTCATCAATGTATTTAGACAGACACTGGCATTTGATTGTAGAAGTGACCTTGATAGCTGTTTATCTAAAAGAGGATCTAACGCACAATTAAAACACTTGTATTCAAGATATTTGGTATGGCCTTTAAAAACCTTTTGTGACTAGGGGGCAGTATTTTCATTTTTGGAAAAATAATGTTCCCGTAGTAAACGGGATATTTTGTCAGGACAAGATGCTAGAATATGCATATAATTGGCAGCTTAGGATAGAAAACACTCTAAAGTTTCCAAAACTGTAAAAATATTGTCTGTGAGTATAACATAATTGATATTGCAGGCGAAAGCCTGAGAAAAATCCAATCCGGAAGTGACTCATCTTTTGAAAGCTCTGCGTTCCAATGCGTCCCTATTGAGCTGTGAATGGGCTATCAACCAGATTACTTTTCTCCGTATTCCCCAAGGTGTCTACTGCATTGTGACATAGTTTTACGCATTTATGTTGAAGAATACCCGTAAGCGGCTACATTGCGCAAGTGGTCACCTGATGGCTCTCAGAGTGATTCTCGCGTAAATACAGAGGTAGCCATTATTCCAATCGGTCCTACTGAAAAAACAATATTATATGATTATAAACAACGTTTGCCATGTTTCTGTCGATATTATGGAGCTAATTTGGAATATTTTTGCAGTTTTCGTGACTGCAATTTCCGGGCGATTTCTCAGCCAAACGTGAAGAAGAAACGGAGCTATTTCGCCTACAAAAATTATATTTTTGGTAAAAAGGAACATTGGCTAACTGGGAGTCTCGTGAGTGAAAACATCCGAAGCTCATCAAAGGTAAACGATTT
The DNA here is from genome assembly GCF_057628025.1 of Oncorhynchus mykiss. NCBI lineage: Eukaryota > Metazoa > Chordata > Actinopteri > Salmoniformes > Salmonidae > Oncorhynchus > Oncorhynchus mykiss. Next base: position 5,058,235 of record NC_143041.1, read on the forward strand.
AATCTGATTGCTTTAATGATTTCCGTGACCAAGTTACCTGCTGCTAGCAGGTAACTATCGTTAGGAGTGTAGTATATCCCATAGGTCACCAAATTTGGTCAGAGAGCGACGCCTTCATGGCGCGCCGATGACACGGGCGGTCTTCACTTGATTGACTGAAACTTTGTCAAATGAGCACCAATTGGGGTCAAACCAAGCTAGGCTGGGCTTTACGGAAACCCCATATCTGTCGCACAATTTTCTTTTCTCTAATTCTTTTAGTGGTAAAGACTGACTTCAAAGATACCACATTCAAGTCCTCCTTCCCCCACTTAGTCTGACTGCTGCTCTCTCTAACTCCACAACAACCCCCCCCCCCCCCCCCCCCCACGGCCATCTATAGGTGTGAATACCCAGCCAGCCTACAAATAGATGGTAAGTGCTTTACAGCTGTAAGGGGGGAATAGAAGTTTAGGCTTGGATAAAAACAAAAGAACATTGTCTGCATGTAGGGAAATTTTGTGCTGCGTGTCTTTTATTTTAACAGAAGCTATATCGGCAAATTCCCGAATGCGAGTAGCAAGGGATTCCATGGCTATAGCGAAGACAGCAGGTGTAATAGGGCACCCCTGAACAGGCGGAATGACTGCGACATTTCCTGATTGGTTAGCACGGACGCCATAAATAATTCTTATCCAATTAATAAATTCCTTTCTAAACCCGAAATGCTCCAGAACCGACATCAAATACTTGAACTCAATCTGATCAAATGCCTTCTCTGCATCAAGAGCAGTTAACACTGCCTCAACTTTATGATCATGATACTGTCATGGCTGTGGGTAACTGGTGAAAGGAGTCAGGCGCAGGAGAGCTGAGATGCGTGGACAAGGTATTTAATACAAGAAAACACCAGTATAAACACAATACTATGGTGCTGGAAAAATACCGGTACCACGACAATAAACGAGCGTAATAACAAAACCTGGTATTGTACAATAAAACAAACGCGCACCCAAACTGGGGCGAAACCAGAGGGTTAAATAATGAACATGTAATGGGGGAATTGAAACCAGGTGTGTAAAAAACAAAGACAAAACCAATGGAAAATGAAAAGTGGATCAGTGACGTCGACCGCCACTCGAACAAGGAGAGGGACCGACTCCGGGGGATACATCACATTGAAAAGGCGTCTCAAATTGTAGTATATAAGTCAGCCAGGGATAAAACCTGTCTGGTCGGGGTGTATATTTTTTCAATCGGTTTGCCAATATCTTTGTCAACACCTTATTTTCTATGGGGAGTAACGACACGGGTCAATAAGACGACATCTCCGTGGAATCTCTGTCTTTTTTCAAGATCAGTGCTATTGTAGCCTCATACAGTGATTGCGGGAGTTTGGCATTTCCTTTGGATTGTTTAAACATTCGCAACATAAGTGGAGCTAGACTGGCACAGTACTAGAATGCTATGACATATCCATCGGGCCCAGGGGCCTTGCTGTTTGGAAATTGTGCTATCGCTGTGTTAATGTCCTCTAAAGTTATCCCAGCAGCGAGTGCAGCAGCTGCCCCCTGTCTAGATTAGGAAGTTCACATTCAGCGAGAAAGTGTTCCATAGTTTGTGGACCAGTAGCATTGCATTTTGATTGACATAGCTCTGAGTAAAACAACGCAAAGCATTTATTAATATCCTGCTGATCTGTTACTATTTTACCCTTCTTGTCTTTTATTTTGTGAATAGCTCTAGATGCCTTAGCTGTCTTTCTAATCATTTATGTGGTTTTTCACCCAGTTCAAAATAACTTTGTTGCGTTCTAGCAAGTAAAGAGCCCACCCGTTTCGAAAGGATGGTATTGTATTCATATTTCAACTTTGTGATCTTCTCAAGGACTGTATTCGAGAAATTCGTCCTAAAAACGTTCGCCTGTTCCCCTAACTCTCTTTCAATTTCTCTCAGCCTAGTATTGGCGCCTTTCTTCCTCTCTGATGTAAAATAAATAATGTAACCTCTAATCACAGCCTTTAGAGATTCCCAAAGGGTGGAGCCGTCAACATCACCCGTGTCATTATCTCCGAGGAAAAAGGCAATATGCTCCTTCAAATACTGACAAAAAGCCTCATCTTTCAAAAGGTATGCGCCAAGGTCGCCGACCTGTCGACATATTGTCGAGTTTCAGCACCATGGACAGAGGAGAGTGGTCCGTAATTAGAATAGGGTGATAGGTAACCGACGCAGCTGAAATTAGTTTGGAGTCCAACAAAAAATAGTAAATTCTGGAATATGATTTATGAACTGATGAAAATAAATAATAATCCCTGTCTGTTGGGTGCGTCAGTCTCCAAATGTGAACAATGTTAAGGTTTGTCATCAATGTATTTAGACAGACACTGGCATTTGATTGTAGAAGTGACCTTGATAGCTGTTTATCTAAAAGAGGATCTAACGCACAATTAAAACACTTGTATTCAAGATATTTGGTATGGCCTTTAAAAACCTTTTGTGACTAGGGGGCAGTATTTTCATTTTTGGAAAAATAATGTTCCCGTAGTAAACGGGATATTTTGTCAGGACAAGATGCTAGAATATGCATATAATTGGCAGCTTAGGATAGAAAACACTCTAAAGTTTCCAAAACTGTAAAAATATTGTCTGTGAGTATAACATAATTGATATTGCAGGCGAAAGCCTGAGAAAAATCCAATCCGGAAGTGACTCATCTTTTGAAAGCTCTGCGTTCCAATGCGTCCCTATTGAGCTGTGAATGGGCTATCAACCAGATTACTTTTCTCCGTATTCCCCAAGGTGTCTACTGCATTGTGACATAGTTTTACGCATTTATGTTGAAGAATACCCGTAAGCGGCTACATTGCGCAAGTGGTCACCTGATGGCTCTCAGAGTGATTCTCGCGTAAATACAGAGGTAGCCATTATTCCAATCGGTCCTACTGAAAAAACAATATTATATGATTATAAACAACGTTTGCCATGTTTCTGTCGATATTATGGAGCTAATTTGGAATATTTTTGCAGTTTTCGTGACTGCAATTTCCGGGCGATTTCTCAGCCAAACGTGAAGAAGAAACGGAGCTATTTCGCCTACAAAAATTATATTTTTGGTAAAAAGGAACATTGGCTAACTGGGAGTCTCGTGAGTGAAAACATCCGAAGCTCATCAAAGGTAAACGATTTAATCTGATTGCTTTAATGATTTCCGTGACCAAGTTACCTGCTGCTAGCTGGACAAAATGCAATGCTAGGTTATTGATAGGAACATTTGTTGTGTAACTGGGAGTCTCGTGAGTGAAAACATCTGAAGATCATCAAAGGTAAATGATTAATTTGATTGCTTTTCTGATGTTCGTGACATAGCTACTTAATTCTTAGTGTACATAATGTTTTGTAACGCTATCGATAAACTTACACAAACGCTTGGATTGCATTCGCTGTAAAGCATAATTTCAAAATCTGAGTAGACAGGTGGATTAACAAAAGGCTAAACTGTGTTTTGCAATGCTGTACTTGTGATTTTGTGAATATGAATACTTTTTAGTAATATCATTTGACTGTGGCTCTATGCTATTCAGCGGTTGCTGACGAAAATTATCCCGCTAACGGGATGGGTAGCGTCAATAAGGTAAAGGGGAACTTTTGACTAGCCAGCTTGAGGATGAGATCCCTGGTCTGGGGATAGTGCAGCCGTATAATGAATGGCCTTGGTGGCACGCCCTTGGCCAGCTTCGTTGCCTGTGATCTGTGTGCATGGTTGATCAGGATGGCCGTTTTGAAGTGTTCCCAGCAATGTCAGTATCAGCTCCGAGACAAATTCAGTGGGTTCCCCTTTCTCAGTATCCTCCTGGATCCCAAATATTTGGATGTTCTGGCATCTTGAATGCGACTCGAGCATTTCCAATCGGGCATTCAGGGTTTTGTTGGCATTTTTTTACTTCTTGATGCTACCCATCCCTTTAGTGGGATAATTGTCATCAACAACCGCTGAATTGCATAGCGCCACATTCAAATAATATTACAAAAAATATTTATATTCATTAAATCACAAGTGCAATATAGCAAAACACATTTTAGCCTTTTGTTAATCCACCTGTCGTGTCAGATTTTGAAAATATGCTTTACAGCGAAAGCAATCCAAGCGTTTGTGTAAGTTTATCGATCGCTCGACAAAACAATATGAACACCTAGCATCAAGTAGCTTGGTCACGAGACTGAGAAAAGCAATCAAATTAATTGTTTACCTTTGATGATCTTCGGATGTTTTCACTCACGAGACTCCCAGTTACACAATAAATGTTCCTTTTGTTCCATAAAGATGATTTTATATCCAAAATACCTCCGGTTGTTTGGCGTGTTATGTTCAGAAATCCACAGGAAAGAGCGATCACGACAACGCAGACAAATTCCAAATAGTATCCGAAATGTCCACAGAAACATATCAAACGTTTTTTATAATCAATCCTCAGGTTGTTTTTAAAATATATAATCAATAACATATCAACCGCAACTGTCTTTTGCAGTAGGAGAGGGAAAGGCAATGGCTGCCCAAACTCTGTTGCGCCAAGCAAAACGTTGCTGGCACCCGGCCATACAATGACGCGATGTTATCTTTCTGGCAAATTTTTCTAAATAAAAGCCTGAAACTATGTCTAAAGACTGTTGACACCTTGAGGAAGCGATAGGAAAAGGAATATGGTTGAAATCCCTTTAAATGGAGCAAAGGCATTAAATGGAACATGAAGTTTTCAAAATAGAAGCCACTTCCTGGTTTAATCTTCCTTTCACCTTCAATATCAGTTCTCATCACTACAACTCCAGTACGGGCTCGGGAGAGACAGGTTGAAAGTCATGCGTCCTCCGATACACAACCCAACCAAGCCGCACTGCTTCTTAACACAGCGCGCATGAATTGCAAGCTGCACCAATGTGTCGGAGGAAACACCGTGCACCTGGCAACCTTGGTTAGCGCGCACTGCACCCGGCCTGCCATAGGAGTTGCTGGTGAGCAGTGAGACAAGGATATCCCTACCGGCCAAACCCTCCCTAACCCGGACGATGCTAGGCCAATTGTGCGTCGCCCCACAGACCTCCCGGTCACAGCCGGTTACGACAGAGCCTGGGCGCGAACCCAGAGTCTCTGGTGAAACAGCTGGCGCTGCCGTACAGCACCCTTAACCACTGCGCCACCCGGGAGGCCCTCACAGACAATATCTTGACAGTTTTGGAAACTTTAGAGCATTTATCCTAATCTGTCAATTATTTGCATATTCTAGCATCTGTTCCTGAGAAATAGGCAGTTTACTTTGGAAGGTTATTTTTCCAAACATAAAAATAGGTTAAAGCTTCAAGAGGTTAACCTCTCTAGGATAAGGGACGCTTGCATCCCACTTGGCCAAAAGCCAGGGAAAATGCAGCACGGCAAATTCCAATCAAATTATATAAAAATCCAACTTTCATTAAATCACACATGTAAGATACTAAATTAAAGCAACACTCGTTGTGAATCCAGCCAACATGTCAGATTTAAAAAAGGCTTTTCGGCGAAAGCATAAGAAGCTTTTTTTGTTGGCACTCCAATATGTCCCATAAACATAACAATTGGTCCTTTTGTTCGATTAATTTCATCCATATATATCCAAAATGTCAATTTATTTGGCGCGTTTGATCCAGAAAAAAACAGCTTAAAATTTGCGCAACATCACTACAAAATATCTCAAAAGTTGCCTGTCAACTTTTCCAAAACATTTCAAACTACTTTTGTAATACAACTTTAGGTATTTTTAAACGTTAATAATCGATCAAATTGAAGACGGGTCTATCTGTGTTCAATACAGGAAGACAACAAACCAACGCTACTTTTCAAGTCTTGCGCAACTCTCAACATTGTTACCCAGTTCCTAGATGGCCGTACTTCTTCATTGCACAAAGGAATAACCTCAACCATATTCCAAAGACGGGTGACATCCAGTGGAAGCAGTAGGAACTGAAAACACCTGCCTAAGATATACAATTTCCCAATGAGAATTCACTGAACAGACAGAGACCTCAAAAAAGAAAATGCTTAACTGTTAGTCCTCAGGGTTTTGCCTGCTACATAAGTTATGTTATGTGTTTTCTATCCAAATCTACTAATAATGTGCATATCTTATATTCTTGGCATGAGTAGCAGGAAGTTGAAATTGGGGACGCTATTTATCCAAAAGTGAAAATGCTGCCCCCTATACCTTAATAAGTTAAAAGTACATGGAGAGCTAACATTAACGACATGCATGTCAATCTCTCATGGCTCAAAGTGGAAGAGACATCATCAATACTTGTTATCGCAAGAGGTATTGACAAGCTGAAGGTACTGAGCTGTCTGTTTAAAAAATACTAGCACACAGCTCGGACACCCATGCATACCCCACAAGACATGCCACCAAAGGTCACAGTCCCCATGTCCAGAACAGACTATGGGAGGCGCAAAGTACATCCGGTAACTGATGCAAGCAGTAGAATGAGATTTAAAAAGCAGGTATAAATACACATTATGGAACAGCAGGGACTGTGAAGTAACACAAACATAGGCACAGACACATGCATACACACATGATAACATACGCACTATACACACTTGTACACATGGATTTTGTGTGGTAGTGTAGTATGGGTCTGAGGGCATACACTTAGTGTGTTGTGAATTCTGTAATGAATGTATTGTAATGTTTTTTAAATTGTGTAACTGCCTTAATTCTGCCGAACCCCAGGAAGAGTAGCTACTTCCTTGACTAATGTGGATCCATAATAAATACAAATTCAAAATTCTCTTGACCTCCAATGTTAATTCACCTAACCTGCTGTGTTAATTATCCTAACCTGCAACATTAATTATCCTAAACTGCTATGTAAACAAACTATCTTTGGAGACAAATCAGCATCATCACCACACCGACAGCCGATAATTTCCCCTGACACTCACTTGGAGCCATTCAGTGCTGTTGTTTATGTATGTAACTCGTGGGATAAGCTGTAGCATTAGCAATTTATTTCAAAAGGAGCCAACTCACAAGTGAAGAAATTCTGGAGATTTTTGTCAATTCAGACAATGATTCTGAGTATGACAGTGAGGAAAAAGATTCTGACAGTGACAGTGAGGATCTGCCTTCTAACCATGTGGCCATGGAGAACCCAGAATCTGAGGACTGTTTGCTCACCAACGAATTCCCAGGTCCCTCTGAAGATGCTGATGGAGGCCTGTGGTAGCTGTAAGGCCTCTAGCCATTTCACCCCTCCTGGCGCTGCTGTTTGCTTTGATGAGTCCCTGTCTGGAGTGCAAAGCCCCTTGCCATTTCCCTCTGAGGCAGAGTATTTCAATCTGTTTCTGACAGAGGAGCTGGTGGGAGACGGTGCAGGAGACCAATAGCTATGCCTTGGTGTTACAGGAGGAGAGAGATCCACAGGGCCACCTGACGGGAGAGAGAAAGATAAAACCAGACTGTGTTCTTGACTATAATTGCAAAATGGGGGCAGTGGATAAGGCGGACATGATAAACAGCTTTGTGGCATGCGCTCGTACAACCACCAAGTGATATAAGAAGATGTTTGTATCTGATTGACACGTCCTTAATGACCACATACAGTGAGCTCCAAAAGTATTGGAACAGTGACAATTTTTTTGGGGGGGGCTCTGTACTCCAGCACTTTGGATTTGAAATGATACAATGACTATGAGGTTAAAGTGCAGACTAACAGCTTTAATTTTTGTACATACTGTAGTCTCCCCATTTTAGGGGACCAAAAGTATTGCGACAAATTCACATAAAAGTAGTAAAAAGTTAAGTATTTGGTCACATATTCATAGCACGCAATAATGATTAGTGAAAATGTTACAATTGCCTAGCATTAATATTACTGCTTAGCATACAGTCGTGGCCAAAAGTTTTGAGAATGACACAAATATAAATTTTTACAAAGTCTGCTGCCTCAGTTTGCATGATGGCAATTTGCATATACTCCAGAATGTTTTGAAGAGTGATCAGATGAATTGCAATGAATTGCAAAGTCCCTCTTTGCCATGCAAATGAACTGAATGTCACATTCGACGTACGGAGGAGACCAAGGCGCACCGTAAGATGAATACATACTTTAATGAAGACGAAGAACACTTAACAAACTATACAAAACAACAACCCGACCGTGAAGCTATAATAATACTAGTACAGGCAAGAATAGACATAGACAATAACCCACGAAATACCCAAAGAAGATGGCTGCCTAAATATGGTTCCCAATCAGAGACAACGATACACACCTGCCTCTAATTGAGATCCAATCTAGGCAACCATAGACATATATAAACACCTAGATAGTAAACCAACCCCAAAAAACAAACAAAACCACTAGACAGTACAAAAACACAAACATCACCCATGTCACACCCTGACCTAACCAAAATAATAAAGAAAACAAAGAATACTCAGGTCAAGGCGTGACATTGAATCCCAAAAAACATTTTACACTGCATTTCAGCCCTGCCACAAAAGGACCAGCTGACATCATGTCAGTGATTCTCTCGTTAACACAGGTGTGAGTGTTGACGAGGACAAGGCTGGAGATCACTCTGTCATGCTGATTGAGTTCGAATAACAGACTGGAAGCTTCAAAAGGAGGGTGGTGCTTGGAATCATTGTTCTTCTTCTGTCAACCATGGTTACCTGCAAGGAAACATGTGCCGTCATCATTGCTTTGCACAAAAAGTGCTTCACAGGAAAGAATATTGCTGCCAGTAAGATTGCACCTAAATCAACCATTTATTGGATTATCAAGAACTTCAAGGAGAGCGGTTCAATTGTTGTGGAGAAGGCTTCAGGATGCCCAAGAAAGTCCAGCGAGTGCCAGGACCGTCTCCTAAAGTTGATTCAGCTGCGGGATCGGGGCACTACCAGTACAGAGCTTGCTCAGGAATGGCAGCAGGCAGATGTGAGTGCATCTGCACGCACAGTGAGACGAAGACTTTTGGAGGATGGCCTGGTGTCAAGAAGGGCAGCAAAGAAGCCACTTCTTTCCAGGAAAAACATCAGGGACAGACTGATATTCTGCAAACGGTACAGGGATTGGACTGCTGAGAACTGGGGTAAAGTAATTTTCTCTGATGAGTCCCCTTTCCGATTGTTTGGGGCATCCGGAAAAAAGCTTCTCCGGAGAAGACGAGGTGAGCGCCTGTGACCATTCATGTGTGGGGTTGTTTTTTAGCCAAGGGAATGGGCTCACTCACAATTTTTCCTAAGAACACAGCCATGAATAAAGAATGGTACCAACACATCCTCCGAGAGCAACTTCTCCCAACCATCCATGAACAGTTTGGTGATGAACAATGCCTTTTCCAGCATGATGGAGCGCCTAGACATAAGGCAAAAGTAATATCTAAGTGGCTCGGAGAACAAAACATCGATATTTTGGGTCCATGGCCAAGTTACTCCCCAGACCGTAATCCCATTGAGAACTTGTGGTCAATCTTTAAGAGGCGGGTGGACAAACAAAAACCCACATTCTAACAAACTTCAAGCATTGATTATGCAAGAATGTGCTGCCATCAGTCAGGATGTGGCCCAGAAGTTAATTGACAGCATGCTTCAGTGGATTGCAGTGCCGTGGTAATTTCCTGTATTACTAAATGAGGAGAGTTTACAAACCACGCACCAGTCAGAGTTATACTTAAACTTCATCTTTAATTATATGAGCTTCTGCAATAGCATTTTACTTTCAACATTTCAGTATCTCTAATGAAAAGTTGATAGTGGTCAACATAATGGCAACTGAGATCTTTTATAGCAAAGATCCACCCCTAGTCGACATGACAAACCACAGATAAGAGGAACTGTTCACAAATACTTTTACTTGAGAGAGGAGTATCCCATAGCCAGATTGCATTCACTATAATTTATCATTCAGTTTGGTCTCTAAAACGAGATTATAATCTCATCCCAGGTACTTCATAGTACAAAAACATTACCTCAGTATCTGGAGTGCTCTTTGGCCAAAGACATTGTAAATCTCCTTTGTCAGTGCTATCTCATAGAGGCCCATCCTCAGTGGAACACTGAACACACAATATTCTGTCAAATAAAACAACCATTCTAATGCAATACAAAGATTATAATATAATATTTCAAGCACTATAACATAATCTCGCAATTTTCCAAGACAAGAGGTCTTGAAAAAGAAGGGTCAACACTGCAAATATTAACTCTTTGCATCAACTTGGGGCGGCAGGGTAGCCTAGTGGTTAGAGCGTTGGACTAGTAACCGAAAGGTTGCAAATTCAAATCCCCGAGCTGACTAGGTACAAATCTGTCGTTCAGCCCCTGAACAGGCCCACTGTTCCTAGGCTGTCATTGAAAATAAGAACGTGCTCTTAACTGAATTGCCTAGTTAAATAAAGGTAAAATAAAAACTTAATGTAATTGTCAATAAAAGCCTTCGACACAAGAAATGCTTGTAATTACACTTCAGTATTCCAAAGTAACATCTGACAAAAATATTTAAAGACACTGAGGCAGCAGACTTTGTGGAAATTCATATTTGTGTCATTCTAAAAACTTTTGGCCACGACTGTACTATACTTTGAGCTCTTTCGCTGAATGACATGCCATAGTTTCACCAGACCTGTTCCCAGAAAAGGAAATTAACTAACACAGAAAGACAGTCAGACTGCAATTTTTATATAAACTCAATGACACATACTGTACACTCTGTTGTCTCTGAGGTAGTCCTTGTGCATTTTTGAACTTACTTGAGAAATGAACGAGCCCTTGGATTTCTGTAAGGAGGCACTTTAGCGAGATGAGTCTCAAAACACTACTGATGGCTGTCAGGCCTTACTCTGGAAGTGGAGAGACTATGTCAGCAGATATCAAATGAGGCCGAGCAATTGTTTGGGGGGAAACAGCAAGGACATTGAAGCTTTCTTCGACTGCTTTATTTGTGGCTATGGTTTGCTGAACTCACAATGTGGACATTAAAGTGAATGACAGTTTCAGTTAAACCACTGTTCACAGTTATGGATTCGGGATATGCACTTAACATGATCTGTATCAAAATGCAATATTTATTTCCAAATTCTCCAGTGACGTCTCATAATGTTTCCCTTTCACCGGCTTGTTTGGAAAACCAACCGTTTTCTTCAATCTTTGATGGGTTTGCCGCCTTCTGCTATTTCTTTTGACATTATCTGGGATACAGGGGAAATGTGAGAAGTGAAAATTTGAATTTATTATTTATTTTTGGCCTTGTCTCCTGCCGAGCCGCTCACTGAAGCATACCTTATCCCTACTCCTCATTCATGCCGAGTAGGGGGTTATTTGAGGGTTGATGATACACTGCCAGACTGGATACGTCACTCTGTCACTGGCTCTCTCGACAAGCCTCACTTCAAAGTTGTGGCGATCAGGGCCGTTTAAGATTAGGGAGGACAATTTTTTTTAATGAGCATGGCCTTATTTCTACTACAGCATATTGGATGACTGTCATTCATATTCCATTTACCCAGCACAATGTAACATCGATAGGTATAGGCAACAACATGATACTCAAATGAACACTATAACCATCATGAGGTTGCTACAACCTAGCCTACAAATGAATGTTTAAAACATAGTTGAACAGACTGATCTGGGTCATTAGTCCAAACAGTAAAACAAGAGTTTATAATGGGCAAATTCAGGTGGATCCCTCCCCGTTTCATTCTGTTTGCTTCTGTTTAAGAAACATTTTGCAACAGAATCAACTGAATGAATACACTCTTGATCACCCACACACACAGTTCACTTTCATAGCAGTCACATACACAGCATCATCACTTTGCTCATTGTATAATTCCTCCTCTCATCCTAGTGCTCTCCTCCTCTCACCTTTTCCCTTGCTTGTGGACTTCAGCGCACAACACAACATCTGTATGTGACCGGGCGCAATAACCTCTCCAAGCCAAATCTTCATACCATAACCGCTAACAGCTACACAGCCTACGTCATTGTCACCGTGTTAATATTATAGTTAACAAACTGTACTGAACAAAAATACAAACGCAACAATGTAACAAGTTCAAAAATGTTACAGTTCATATAAGGAAATCAGTCAATTGAAATTATTCATTAGGCCCTAATCTATGGATTCCACAAGATTGGGCAGGGGCACAGCCATGGGTGGGCATGGGAGGGCATAAGCCCACCCACTTGGGGGCCAGCACCACCCACTAGGGGGCCAGGCCCAGTCAATCAGTATGTGTTTTGCCCCACAAAAGGGCTTTATTCCAGACAAATACTCCATCTGTCCGGGTAGCTTGTCTCAGACGATCCCACAGCTGAAGAAGCTGGATGTGGAGGTCCTGTGCTGGTGTGGTTACACGTGGTGTGTGGTTGCGAGGCCAGTTGGCGTGTACCGCCAAATTCTCTAAAACAACATTAGTGGCGGCTTATGGTAGAGAAATTAACATACAATTATCTGGCAACAGCTCTAGTGGACATTCCTGTAGGCTGCATGCCAATTGCACACTCCTTTAAAACTTGAAACATCTGTGGCATTGTGTTATGTAACAAAATTGCACATTTTAGAGTGGCCTTTTATTGTTCCCAGCACAAGGTGTAACTGTAATGATCATGCTGTTTAATTAGCTGCTTGATATGCCACACCTGTCAGGTCGATGGAATATCTTGACAGAAGAGTAATGCTCACTAACAGAGATGTAAACAAATTTGTGCACAAAATTGGAAAGACATGAGCTTTTTGTGCATATGAAACATTTCTGGGATCTTTTATTTCAGCTCATGAAATATGAGACCAACACTTTACATGTTGTGTTTATATTTTTGTTCAGTATAGAATTAACATGTTAGTAAACCCACAATCCAATCAATGTGTAAAATCACACGGTACAGTGTACAGCAAGCAGTTTAGTAGTTACACCCAGTGGGAATAAATTAATTAAACCAAAAGCTTCCCTTGGCTTGGAAGAGTTGACATGTTGGATAGCCTTAGCCAGCTAGGTAACATAAAAAGCATTTCCTCTCTGTTTGCATCAGGTTGTTGAGTAGGCTAAATTAGCTGCATTTAGTAAGTTCCTTTGAGGAACCTCCACTGCTTCAAAGGCAACAGACATAGTGGCTGTTCGAGTGGAACACTAGCTTCTGACACATCAGTATTCCTCACACACGGCGGCGCAGCTGCAGCAGAAAGACGCCACAGAACAATAAATGTGTCTGCATTTGGAGGTGTCTCTTTGGGAGTGGATCCTGCTGTGTCTCTCTCTATTTGTCAAGTCCATTTTCTGTGATTCATAGCAGCCAAATCTGTCCAAGGAAATCAACCCTCTTCAATACATTCGTTATGTCTGATACTAAGATACACTCTAAAGTCTGGGTTACAAACAATCCAATGTGGGTTCTTTGGTAAATATTGGACAAAACACACTGTTTTATTTTGACCCAGCCAGTTGGGTTGCATGAATAACCCAACGTGTTGGGTTGTTGGAATTACCCAAACATGAGCTAATTTAAAGGTCCCGAACAGTCTGATTTCCATGTAAAATAGTATTTTCAGCCATAATATTTTGTCCTGATAAAAATTGCTTGAAATATTTGTATCTTATGTCAAACTACCAGGAAGTCTGAAAAGACTGACTGTGATGGTAGCTAGTAGGCTGAGTGGGCGGGGAGAGCACCATGACTGGTGGTTCTTTGAAAATGCTTCTGTCAAGCAAAGTGGACACAGTGAGCAAGTGAGATTATCTCATGCAAATTTGCTGACACAAAGCAACTCAAAAAACATTGAAATTGTATGCAACATCCAATGTTGATGAAGCAAGTTAGCTAGTTCACCTTGGACAAGTTGAAACTTTACAGGGTGAGATCTGGGTACACTTAATTAAATATACATATTGAGTGCCAGACAGTGTTCATACAGTGCATTCAGAAAATATTCAGACCACTTGACTTTTTCCACATTTTGTTGCGTTACAGCCTTCTTCTAAAATGAATGAAATAGTATTCAGACCCTTTACTCAATACTTTGTTAAAGCACCTTTTACAGCAATTGCAGCCTTAAGTCATCTTGAGTCATCAATCTTGGCACACCTGTATTTGGGGAGTTTCTCCCATTCTTTTCTGCAGATCCTCTCAAGCTATTTCAGGTTGGATGGGGAGCATCGCTGCACAGCTACTTTCAGGTCTCTCCAGAGGTGTTCGACTGGGTTCAAGTCCGGGCTCTGGCTGGGCTTTTCAAGGACATTCAGAGACTTGTCCCGAAGCCACTCCTGTGTTGTCTTGGCTGTGTGCTTAGGGTCTTTGTCCTGTTGAAAGGTGAACCTTCACCACAGCCTGAGGTCCTGAGTGCTCTGGAGCAGGTTTTCATTAAGGATCTCTCTGTACTTTGCTCCGTTCATCTTTGCCTCGACCCTGGCTTGTCTCCCAATCCCTGCTGCTGAACAACATCACCACAGCATGATGCTGCTGCCACCACCAAGCTTCACCGTAGGGATGGTTCCATGTTTCCTCCAGACATGACAATTGGCATTCAGGCCAAAGAGTACAATCTTGGTTCATCAGACCAGAGAATCTAGTTTCTCATGGTCTGAGAGTCTTTAGGTTCCTTTTGGAAAACTCCAAGCGGACTGTCATGTGCCTTTTACTGAGGAGAGGCTTCTGTCTGGCCAAAACCATAAAGGCCTGATTGGTGGAGTGCTGCAGAGATGGTTGTCCTTCCCCTATTTCCACATAGGAACTCTGGAGCTCTGTCAGAGTGACCATCTGGTTCACCTCCCTGACCAAAGCCGGGCAGCTAGCTCTTCGAAGAGTCTTGGTGGTTCCAAACTTCTTCCGTTTATGAATGACTGAGGCCACGGTGTTCTTGGGGACCGTCAGTGCTGCAGTCATTTTTTGGTACCCTTCCCCAGATCTGTGCCTCGACACAATCCTGTCTCGGAGCTCTACGGACAATTCCATTGACCTCATGGCTTAGTTTTCGCTCAGACATGCACTGTCAAATGTGGGACCTTAGAAAGACAGTTTGTGTGCCTTTCCAAATCATGTTGTAGAAACATCTCAAGAATGATCAATGGAAACAGGATGCACCTGAGTTTAATTTAGAGTCTCATAGCAAAGGGTCTGAATACTTAAATAAATAAGGTATTTCTGTATTTTTTAAACAAAAATGTACAAACACTTCTAAACACCTGTTTTCACCTTGTCATTATGGGGTATTGGGTGTTGATTCATATCAAAATATATATTTTAATCAATTTTAGAATAAGGCTGTAACATTTCAAAATTTTGAAAAAGTCGCACCAAATGGTGGGCGTCACAGGCACCAGGATTATTCCATTTAAGATGATCTTCCTCAACACTTAATCCCACCCCTATTATCACTCCTTTCAATGGCACCCTACTTCAAAGAGCAAAGCAAGTCACAGTTCTTGTCCCTAGTCGCGTGTTAGAGAGCGCCCACTCCCTTGGGACCAAAGAAACACAATAAATCATCACAAGTCCACTTCAAGTTACTTTCAACAACTAAACAGTCCCAACCTCTTCTCCACCCAACCTGACACCACATGTGGATTAGCCAGAATACAAGGATCCATTCTTTCCACAAATCTCACTCCCACTGGGCCAGAATCATCTTTGTCCTCTTCGAGACGAAGCTCAATCTCAGCGGTCGTCATCGCAGGTACTTCATTCTCACTCTCTTCAGGTTCCATCTCTGAGCTACTGGAGCACAATCCCTCTTCTTGCACTTAACACTAACCTTCCTCACCACACTGCTTCTCTATATACAGCTCCTTTTCGGCAGTCACCACCAGAATTGAATTAATACTGAATCTAGGCACATTCAATTTCCTCCTGTAGCTCTTCCAACAGTTTTGTGTCCTCCTCTAATCCATATTCACTCAAAGCTCCTTAAACTTTCCTCCGTTCTGCCATTTTACAGGCTATATGTCCCCTACCTACTCTCATTCGACGACACTACGATTTGACACAAAAAAAAAAATACAGTTTGGCATGTCTCTTGATGTAATGACATGACAACTGCATTTGCCTTTTGAGCCACCATTCTTCTGCATTTATTCCATAGCCAGTTACTAGCTAACATCAGACACAGATGAAAGCAAAAACCTTTAATTAAGTATATTTGCCTTAGATTAATAGAGTAAACCTCTAATTATATTGGCTACACTCACTTCTGTCATCACACAGCACACTGCCCTATCCCATCTGGACAGGAGGAATACCTATGTAAGAATGCTGTTTATTGAATATAGCTTAGCATTCAACCTCATAGTACCCTCCAAGCTCATCATTAAGCTTGAGGCCCTGGGTTTCAACCCCGCCCTGTTCAATTGTGTCCTGGACTTCGTGACGGGCCACCCCCAGGTGGTCACAGTAGGAAACAAGACGTCCACTTTTCTGATCCTCACCACAGGGGCCCTAGAAGGGTGCATGCTCAGCCACCTGCTCTATTCCCTGTTCACCCATGACTGCGTGGCCAGGCACACCTCCAACTCAATCATCAAGTTTGCAGATGACACAACAGTAGTGGGCTTAATTACCAACAATGACGAGACAGCCTACAGGGAGGAGGTGAGGGCATTTGGAGTGTGGTGTGAGGAAAACAACCTCTCATTCAACATCAACAAAACAAAGGAAATGATCGTGGACTTCAGGAAACAGCAGAGGGAGCACCCCACCCTATCCACATCGACGGGACAGTAGTAGAGAAGGTGGAAAGTTTTAAGTTCCTCGGCGTACTCATCACAGACAAACTGAAATGGTCCACCCACACAGACAGTGTGGTGAAAATGGCGCCAGGAGTCTGAAGAAATGTGGCTTTTCACCTAAAACCCTCAAACTTTTAAAGATGCACAATTGAGAGCATCCTATCTGGCTGTATCACCTCCTAGTAAAGGAACTGCACAGAGGGTGGTGGAGTCTGCACAATGCATCACCGGGGGCAAACTACCTGCCCTCCAGGACAACTACAACACCCGATATGACAGGAAGGCCAAAAAGATCATCAAGGACAACAACCACACGAACCACTGCTTGTTCAGCCCGTATCAAAGCTGGGACAGAGAGACTGAAAAACAGCTTCTATCTCAAGGCCATCAGACTGTTAAACAGCCATCACCAACATAGAGAGGCTGCTGCCTACATACAGACTTGAAATTATTGGCCACTTTAATAAATGGATCACTAGACACTTCAGTAATTCCACTTGAACTTTTATGGCTGCAGGGGCAGTATTGAGTAGCTTGGATGAAAAGGTGCCGATTGTAAACGGCCAGCTCCTCAGTCTCAGTTGCTAATATATGCATATTATTATTAGTATTTGATATAAAACACTCTGAAGTTTCTAAAACTGTTTGAATTATGTCTGTGAGTATAACAGAACTCATATTGCAGGCAAAAACCTGAGAAATTCCACTTCCTGTTTGTATTTTTTCTGGGGGTGACAGATTTTCAACCAAGCTCTAATTGAAATTACAGCGAGATATGGATGAGTTTTCACTTCCTACGCCTTCCGCTAGATGTCAACAGTCAATAGAACTTTGTTTGATGACTCTAATGTGAAGGGGGGTCGAATGAGACAGGAAATAGTCACGACTGCCACAAGTTGACCATGCTTTCACCAAGCGCGTTCACAGGGGAAGGACCTGCGTTCCACTGGTCATCTGAAGTCATTCTAATTCTCTGGTTGGAACATTATTCAAGATATATGTAAACAACATTCTAAAGATTGATTCAGTACATCATTTGACATGTTTCTACTGGCTATTACGGAACTTTTGGACGTTTCGTCACGTTATAGTGGACGCGCTTATGTGCCTTTGGAATTGTTTAACAAACGCGCTAACCAAGGTAGCTAATTGGACATAAATAATGGACATTTTCGAACAAATCAAGCATTTATTGTGGACCTGGGATTCCTAGGACTGCATTCTGATGAAGTTCATCAAAGGTAAGAAAACATTTATCATGTATTTTTCTAATTTTATTATATTTCTGAGCGCCGTCTCAGATTATTGCATGGGTTGCTTTTTCCGTAAAGTTTTTTTGAAATCTGACAGCGGTTGCATTAAGGAGAGGTATATCTAGAAATACATGTGTAGAACTTGTATTATCATCTACATTTACGATGAGTATTTATGTTGAAACGATGTGGCTGTGCAAAATCACTTGATGTTTTTGGAACTAGTGAATCTAATAAGCCAATGTAAACTCAGATTTTTTTATATAGATATTAACTTTATCAAACAAAACATGCATGTATTGTGTAACATGAAGTCCTATGAGTATCATCTGATGGAGATAATTCAAGGTTAGTGATTAATTCTCTTTATTTCAGTTTTTTGTGAATTTTATATTTAGCTGGAAAATGGCTGTGCTTATTGTGGTTTGGTGTAGACCTAACATAATCGTTTGTAGTGCTTTTGCTGAAAAACATATTTGAAATCGGACACTTTGGTTGGATTATCAACAAGATTAACTTTAAAATGATATACTGTAAAACACATGTATATTTTGGGAATTGTAATTATGAGATTTCTGTGGTTTGAATTTGGCGCCCTCTATTTTCACTGGTAGATGTCATATTGATCCCGTTAGCAGGATTGCAGCCATAACAAGAAATGTTTACATGTCTTGCATCATTCATCTCATATGTATATTCTGTATTGTATACCATCTATTGCATCTTGTCTATGTCGCTCTGTCATTCTCATCCACATACAGTGCCTTGCGAAAGTATTCGGCCCCCTTGAACTTTGTGACCTTTTGCCACATTTCAGGCTTCAAACATAAAGATATAAAACTGTATTTAATTGTGAAGAATCAACAACAAGTGGGACACAATCATGAAGTGGAACGACATTTATTGGATATTTCAAAATATTTTAACAAATCAAAAACTGAAAAATTGGGCGTGCAAAATTATTCAGCCCCTTTACTTTCAGTGCAGCAAACTCTCTCCAGAAATTCAGTGAGGATCTAGAAGCACTAGAAGCAAAAGCATTTCGCTACACTCGCAATAACACCTGCTAACCATGAGTAAGTGACCAATAAAATTTGATTTGATATGAACCCACACTGCCTTCAAACCAAGACATGCTGCCTGCTAGTTGTCTATGTATCAACTTTCAAATCATTTTCTAACAGTTTGAATTGAGTTGTGTTCTGCCTCCTTATTAATTCACATAGAAGTAGCCCACTTCACTGTTTCGGACAAACTTACCTCTTTGAAGAGAGCCCAAGCACTTCCCCAGTGTTTTCGCAGATCAAGTATGCAGACATTTGTACAGGCTTGCACAAACTTTTTCCCCTTGGCACATTTTCTGGCTTGCACCTGCATTGCCTTCGTTGTTGTTTTCCTTACAAATAATAACTTTGCAACATCAATGTAAGTGCCTATTTCTGTATATACTGTTGTCATTTGTACTGTAGCATACAATATGTACTCTTCCGTTCAAAAGTTTGGGGTCACTTAGAAAAGGCCTTGTTTTTGAATGAAAAGCATATTTTTTGTCCATTAAAATAACTTTGAATTGATCAGACATACAGTGTAGACATTGTTAATGTTGTAAATAACTATTGTAGCTGGAAACGGCAGATTTTTTAATGGAATATTTACATAGAAGTACAGAGGCCCATTATCAGCAACCATCACTCCTGTGTTCCAATGGCACGTTGTGTTAGCTAATCCAAGTTTATCATTTTAAAAGGCTAATTGATCATTAGAAAACCCTTTTGTAAGTATGTTAGCACAGCTGAAAACTGTTGTTCTGATTTAAAACTGGCCTTATTTAGACTAGTTTAGTATCTGGAGCATCAGTATTTGTGGGTTTGATTACAGGCTTAAATTGGCCAGAAACAAAGCCTTTCTTCTGAAACTTGTCAGTCTATTCTTGTTCTGAGAAATGAAGGCTATTCCATGCGAGAAATTGCCAAGAAACTGAAGATCTCGTACAATGCTGTGTACTACTCCCTTCACAGAACAGAGCAAACTGGCCCTAACCACAATAGAAAGAGGATTGGGAGGCCCCGGTGCACAACTGAGCAAGCGAGCAAGTACATTAGTGTCTAGTTTGAGAAACAGACACCACAAGTCCTCAACTGGGAGCTTCATTAAATATTACTTGCAAAACACCAGTCTCAACGTCAACAGTGAAGAGGCGACTCCGGGATGCTGGCCTTCTAGGCAGAGTTGCAAAGAAAAAGCCATATCTCAGACTGGCCAATAAAAATAAAATATTAAGATGTGCAAAACACTGGACAGAGGAAGATTGGAAAAAAGTGTTATGGACAGATGAATCTAAGTTTGAGGTATTTGGATCACAAAGAAGAACATTCGTTAGACGCAGAAAAAATTAAAAGATGCTGGAGGAGTTCTTTACGGCATATGTCAAGCATGGTGGAGGCAATGTGATGGTCTGGGGGTGCTTTGGTGGTGGTAAAGTGGGAGATGTGTACAGGGTAAAAGGGATCATGAAGAAGGAAGGCTATCACTCCATTTTGCAAAGCCATGCCATACCATGTGGATGGTGTTTAATTGGAGCCAATTTCCTCCAACAACAGGACAATGACCCAAAGCACAGCTCCAAACTATACAATAACTATTTATGCAATAACTATTTAGCAGTCAGCTGGTATTCTGTCTATAATGGAGTGGCCACCACAGTCACCAGATCTCAACCCTATTGAGCTGTTGTGGGAGCAGCTTGACCGTGGGAGGTGCTTCAGGAAGCATGGGGTGAAATCTCTTCAGATTACCTCAACAAATTGACAACTAGAATGCCAAAGGTCTGCAAGGCTGTAATTGCTGCAAATTGATTCTTTGATGAAAGCAAAGTTTGAAGGACACTATTATTATTTAAATGAAAATATCATTACTTACAACCTTGTCATCATCTTGACTATATTTCCTATTCATTTTGCAAATCATTTCATGCATGTTTTCATGGAAAACAAGGACTTCTCTAGATGACCCCAAACTTGTGAACGGTAGTGTACAGTGGTCCCTCCTTTAACAGTTGTGAGCTTACACAGCGGGACTTAGAGGTACCCAGCATCATGGCTTCATTGCTCCAGACCAACACAAGGGGTAGAAGGAGCACTTATTATGCATTTGGGTCTCAAGGTTTTTATATGACCAATCATATTGAGTTGTTCCAATGACGAATTTTGATGCGAGCCACCCGTGCCTGTTGGAGTTCTTCAACAACGATGGCTGACAAAACATTACGTCTTAACAAGTCAAGCAAAACATTTACAATTGAGAGGAATATGTTGAGACAAACGTTTGTGCATATTTTTCTGTCAAAGTTCACTTGCTAAATAGCGATTTTGGTAAATTATCTGACTAGCTAACATTAGCCAGCTAGCTAGTGTTAGGAGAATGAATTTGTCATTTGTGTTTAATGTTTTAGGGACTACTGAGAAAACCAGTAAACCAGGCTGTCGTCTTGTGAAACAGTGGATGTAAAGAATCTAGCTAGCTAAAGCATTTACAGCAAATTGAATGTGCAATTGTGTAAGCTTGCCTTGCAATGCAGCTGAAGTAACATAGCTAGCTAACTATTTACTTGCTTATTGTGTAGTGGAGGATAAAAATAACTGTATGCCTATGGATGTGTAGCTAGCTACAGTATGTAGCCGATCTGTGAATGGACACTAAAACGTTAGGTTCTGTACGAATATTCAAACCTATCTATGAACCTCAGCTATCAAAGTTGTTGCATCAACAAACTTCAAGACTGAGTGGCATTAATGAAGCCTATGGATTGAGTAGAATATAATCATTTTATTGTGCTAAGGACGCAAGTCCTATATACATGTTTTGTAGTTATTACCACGCATGAGATCCCCATATTGTAGCCTGTACATTGAATATATTCACTGATCATCTACTCTTCCTTGGCAAATAAAGGTGTGGTTCAGGTATGAATCTCTTTGCGACATTATTTTTCAGTCACATCAAACTCCATTAATTCATTAAAAATCCTACAATGTGATTTTCTGGATTTTTTTTCTCATTTTGTCTGTCATAGTTGAAGTGTACCTATGATGAAAATTACTGGCCTCTCTCATCTTTTTAAGTGGGAGAACTTGCACAATTGGTGGCTGACTAAATACTTTTTTGCCCCACTGTATGTCTCAGCACTTGGTTATTGAAAGGCTAGCCCCAGGGAAATCCAGACATGGCAGCAACAGATAGCAACAGATAGTCCAGTGAAAATGGCTGTGTTTATGTGGGTGTAAATCTGAAAATTAGCAGCTGACATCTTAAGGGTTTTTTAAATAATGCATGAGAGAGGTTCCATGTACAACAAGACAGGCAGAGACGGAGAAAAAGATCACAGAACAGTTTAATTACCACTGGTTATGGACACTTTTGCCAGCAATAAATCTTCCACGGCCTGGTCCTCGAACAGTGAACATCTGGCAATATCTACATTTTCGACCCCTTGATCAACTCACTTTCTGAAAGTAAAGAAAACATCTTATTTTTTCTAGATATGAAAAAAATAACTGAGATATGATCGTTCAATCTAAAGCAGCAGATGTCATTTTTAAGATATGTCATTACAGCCCAGTGCTGCTTACCTGAGATGCCATCTTCGTAGATGTCCGCTTTGACTTCCTTTGTATCTGAAAAAAGTAGCTTTCAGAACAATTCATTTTGATTGAGAATAAAAAAGTTTTGCTCAAAAAGACAAATTTACCTCCATAGCATATAACAATTTGCCTGTGAATAACCACACCTTCATACAAACGTGTAAGAAGGAAAGGAAAGAGATACTAAAGAATAGTCTAATAGCCGGGCAAGGTGTGACCCCCCCCCCCCCCCCCCCCCCCTAACACAGACCGGATTTGCCCTAACGACCTATTCAATGTAATAAAGTAATGACTTTTCAAAACAACAATTGTTGTAAGTTTGGGAAGGGGGTTAATAGCTGAACAATAGACTATTCAACCTTTACTAAAGAATAGTCTAATAGCTGAGCTAAGTGTGAAAATCCCCCCTCCTATCACAGACCAGATTTGCCCTAAATGGTATAGTTGTTTTTGCTTTCTCAATGGACATTCGGGTGTTTTCATAAATTCACTCTGGCTATCTATAGGCTGGACAATAGAACAAGTCAAAATGACCCCCAAGGCTGAAAAATGGCTTTCAGAACGTTGGCTGAACTGGAACACTAGCGTGAGCCCATAGCAAAGTAATGGAATTGAACATTCGCAGAGCCTGTTTTGACTGGAGTTATTATTATTATTATTATTGCTTAGAATTCCATGAAAAATGTATCCCTTTTTATTTTACGACTACAATCTGTTTGTTGGACGAGACGAGAAAAAAATAACTTGTAAACTTAGGCACCTCGATGGTGTCAACTGTGCTTATGTCTGCGTAATGAAAAAGTAGGGAAAAAATATAAACTTCTGACTATTTCGATGACAAACAAGTTCTCTGCCCAGACTTACAAAGAGGAGATTCTCCTGATTAAATGTTGCCCGTGTAACAGTTTTGATTCCGTCCCTCTCCTCGTCCCTACCTGGGCTCGAACCAGGGACCCTCTGCACACAGACAACAGCCACCCTCGAAGCATCATTATCCATCGCTCCACAAAAGCCACGGCCCTTACAGAGCAAGGGGAATAACTTCTTCATGGTCTCAGAGCAATTGACGTCACCGATTGAAACGCTATTAGCGCGCACCCCGCTAACTAGCTGGCCATTTCACACTGGTTATACCTGACTTGAATATATATATACACAGTGAGATATTTGGCGAAATACACCGGCATGCATCTCTCCACATAGGAAAACAATGGGGGAGCTCAGTGTTCCAAGAGCAAAAAGTATTTTGGGGCTAGCATTTGATGACAACCGAGCTAGCAGGCTTAGATAATTAGAAAGCGTAGATTCTCATGATTAAAAACCCAAAATACACACATTGCGCAATTTTTGGCAAAATAGTCAGACATGCCTAAAGTCGTGGCCAAAAGTTTCGAGAATGTCACAAATATTAATTTCCACAAAGTTTGCTGCTTCTGTGTCTTTAGATATTTTTGTCAGATGTTACTATGGAATACTGAAGTATGATTACAAGCATTTCATAAGTGTCAAAAGCTTTTATTGACAATTACATGAAGTTGATGCAAAGAGTCAGTATTTGCAGTGTTGACCCTTCTTTTTCAAGACCTCTGCAATCCGCCCTGGCAAGCTGTCAATTCACTTCTGGGCCACATCCTGACTGATGGCAGCCCATTTGTTTGTCAGAATTTGTGGGTTTTTGTTTGTCCACCTGCCTCTTGAGGATTGACCACAAATTCTCAATGGGATTAAGGTCTGGGGAATTTCCTGGCCATGTACACAAAATATAAATGTTTTGTTCCACTAGCCACTTAGTTATCACTTTTGCCTTATGGCAAGGTGATCCATAATGCTGGAAAAGACATTGTTTGTCACCAAACTGTTCTTGGATGGTTGGGAGAAGTTGCTCTCGGAGGATGTGTTGGTACCATTCTTTTTTCATGGCTGTGTTCTTAGGTAAAATTGTGAGTGAGCCCACTCCCTTGGCTGAGAAGCAACCCCACACATGAATGGTCTCAGGATGCGTTACTGTTGGCATGACACAGGACTGATGGTAGCACTCACCTTGTCTTCTCCGGAGAAGCTTTTTTCTGGATGCCTCAAACAATAGGAAAGGGGATTCATCAGAGAAAATAACCTTTCCCCTGGGCCTCAGCAGTCCAATCCCTGTACCTTTTGAAGAATATCAGTCTGTCCCTGATGTTTTTCCTGGAAAGAAGTGGCTTCTTTACTGCCCTTCTTGACACCAGGACATCCTCCAAAAGTCTTCGCCTCACTGTGCGTGCAGATGCATTCACACCTGCCTGATGCCATTCCTTAGCAAGCTCTGTACTGGTGGTGCCCCGATCCCGCAGCTGAATCAACTTTAGTAGACGGTCCTGACACTTGCTGGACTTTCTTGGGCACCCTGAAACCTTCTTTACAACAATTGAACCACTCTCCTTGAAGTACTTGATAATCCGATAAATGGTTTATTTAGGTGCAATCTTACTGGCAGCAATAAGCCCTTTTTATGCAAAGCAATGATGACGGCACGTGTTTCCTTGCAGGTAACCATGGTTGACAGATGAAAAACAATGATTTCAAGCACCACCCTCCTTTTGAAGCTTCCAATTTGTTTTTTTTTAACTCAATCAGCATGACAGAGTGATCTCCAGCCTTGTCCTCGTCAACACCCACACCTGTGTTAACGGGAGAATCACTGACATGATGTCAGCTGGTCCTTTTGTGGCAGGGCTGAAATGCAGTGGAAATGTTTTTTGGGGTTTCAGTTCATTTGTATGGCAAAGAGGGACTTTGCAATTAATTGCAATTCATCTGATCACTCTTCATGACATTCGGGAGTACATGTAAATTGCCATCATACAAACTGAGGCAGCAGAAAATTAATATTTGTGTCATTCTCAAAACTTTTGGCCACAACTGTATATTTCCCCCATAGGAATATTACATTATTATTTTTGTTGCCAACAATAGCGAAGCAGGCATTGTGACATTGAACAAGCTGGGAATAGAACGTTCACAAGGTGAGTTGGTGCCACGGTGCTCAAATTATCCAATAGGAGCTGGCAGGGTGAAAAAAATGCACTAAAATAAGGCCTGTTTTTTCTCGATTACTTCAAAATGACGGCAAGAACCTGGGATATATGGTCATATTATGATACTCGGCTCCACGGCGGATGTAATGAAGTAGTTTTTATCACAGAAGAACCTTGTAAAAAATGTTTTTTTTTTCCCAGCCTACTATCTTCACGGATTTCAGAGAACTCTCGTCTGAGTGTACCAGAGCCCAGAAAAATTACTTTACAAGTGCTCAACACCAGTTTGAATATGGCCGGTGTCAGTAAATGTTGGGAAAAAAGCGTATTTAAATTGTTTTCCCGCAGCACGTTTACAGTCACCAAATCAAATCAAATGTATTTATATAGCCCTTCGTATATCAGCTGATATCTCAAAGTGCTGTACAGAAACCCAGCCTAAAACCCCAAACAGCAAGCAATGCAGGTGTAGAAGCACCTGGGAAAAACTCCCTAGAAATGCCAAAACCTAGGAAGAAACCTAGAGAGGAACCAGGCTGTGTGGGGTGGCCAGTCCTCTTCTGGCTGTGCCGGGTGGAGATTATAACAGAACATGGCCAAGATGTTCAAATGTTCATAAATGACCAGCATAGTCAAATAATAATGAGGCAGAACAGTTGAAACTGTAGCAGCAGCACGGCCAGGTGGACTGGGGACAGCAAGGAGTCATCATGTCAGGTAGTCCTGAGGCATGGTCCTAGGGCTCAGGTACTCCGAGAGAGAGAAAGAAAGAGAGAAAGTGAGAATTAGAGAGAGCACACTTAAATTCACACAGGACACCGAATAGGACAGGAGAAGTACTCCAGATATAACAAACTGACACTAGCCCCCCGACACATAAACTACTGCAGCATAAATACTGGAGGCTGAAACAGGAGGGGTCAGGAGACACTGTGGCCCCATCCGAGGACACCCCCGGACAGGGCCAAACAGGAAGGATATAACCAACGCTCTGGTTAACACAAAAACTGCCTTACCAGCTCTGCTAGTGCGAGTAAAAGGGTCAGAGTGGTCTCATTTGTGTCTGGAAGTAGCTCCCCAACTTTAGCTTG
This sequence comes from Oncorhynchus mykiss, assembly GCF_057628025.1. Lineage (NCBI taxonomy): Eukaryota > Metazoa > Chordata > Actinopteri > Salmoniformes > Salmonidae > Oncorhynchus > Oncorhynchus mykiss. The sequence goes on from NC_143041.1 coordinate 5,084,962, forward strand.
GGTGCTTGACTGCCGTTGAAAGACCAGAACATTCAAATCAACTCTACTTCTCGGCCCTAACGTCCAGTGTGCTCTCAAAGAGCGAAACGGTCTGAATTTACAAACTGACAATCTGGCTCTGAAGGCTCTGAATTTATGAGCATCACGTTTTACAGTGCCATATTTCCTGTTTCATCCTAACGGAAACCCAGATGGTTTTTCATTTTTCAAGTATTAGAAACACCTCAATATTAATCAAATTAATTAAGCAAGTACCAGTCAAAAGTTTGTATACACATACTCATTCCAGGATTTTTCTTTATTTGTAGTATTTTCTGCATTGTAGAATAATAGTGAAGACATCACAACTGTGAAATAACACCGGTCTCCCGCCTGCCCAGCATTCTGTAGTACAGACATGGCCTGCTCTCCCTTATATAAGGAATTAGGCACGTTCCCATGTTTACTACAGTATGTATTGCAGATTGCACAGTAGCCTAATAAACAAATAGATGAACAAATACGGATGTTGATTTAGTTATGGATCCATTACAAATTACTATGGGAATAAATATCACTTATTTACAGAAATATTGTAGCAAAGTTGTCTAATGAAGTCAAACAATTTAGAGTCCTCCAATCCTGTAGCCTACTTCCGACAATCACGTTGTACAGCGCCATATTTTCCGTTCCATCCTAACGGAACCTCTTAGGGTTTAGTTTTTCATTTTTCTCTGAAAGTAAGCGCCATAATATTAATAAAATTAATTAAGCCAAATTTCTTAAAATCAATCCCTTATACTATGTAATATCCATATGGACTTACATTTGTCTTATTTTATTGAGTTTGTCCATAGGGCATATGTGTTGTCCATTTGCAATATATGATCATAGGAAATTGGATTCCGAACCCAAAAGTCAGTGAAACATGTCCAAATCGCATAAGACAAGTCCAAATGGTATATATACTGACCAAATGATAAGCCACGAATCAACCAAGAATGTCTATTTGTCATGTTTGATCATAGGAAGTCAGAATTTCTCATTGATGCTGATTCAGCATGTCCATTTCATAATGGGAAGTCCTTATGAATATACATTGGCAATGGACACTGTCAACTTGCAGAAGAGCATGTTCGCACTGACAATATAGCATATGTGTGATGGACACTGTCCAATTGCTCGTTGGTGTTGATTTCAGCCTGCCCATTTAGTAATGGAAAATCCCTTGTTAAATACATTGGAAATGGGCAAATGTAAACTGTCCATTTGCAATGTCTTACAACCGGCATTTACCATCATGAATTGGACGTGCTCTAATATACTGCATTGGGTTCCCAGGTGCTGTTGGTTGAAACGTCCAAAATTACCAAGGACTCCCCTGTTTGGTTGGACCCGGGTGGGAGGTGCTCCCTACCTGGTCATGGACCCCGAGCACCACCCTGAAGCCATTTAGAGCCATATTAAAAACTGCTCCTGGTAACCCATTCAATTACCAAGTGCACAGTTGTCCATTTGCAATGTCTTACAATGGACATGCTCTAATATACTGCAGAAATACCCAATTGTCTGGCTCGTTGAGTTCGGGATTGTAGAGCAGTGATAGTGGTTCCTCTCCATCGCTCGTTGGTGTTGATTTCAGCCTGTCAATTAAATACATTGGAAATGTACAATGCCAATATATTATACTGCCATCAAGTCAGCCATATATGTGTGTGAGAACAGAAAATCACTGAAATCACGTAGAGCTCCAAAACCCACCTTAACTTCTTATGGCTGGGGGCAGTATTGAGTAGCTTGGATGAATAAGTTTCCCAAAGTAAACAGCCTACTCCTCAGTCTGTTGCTAATATATGTATATTATTATTAGTATTTGATAGAAAACACTCTAAAGTTTCTAAAACTGTTTGAATAATGTCTGTGAGTATAACAGAACTCATATGGCAAGCAAAATCCTGAGGAGAAATCAAAACAAGAAGTGAGAAATCTGAGCTTTGTATGAGTCCCCAACGAAATCCCCTTGGAATATTAATGATGTTGCACTGCCTAGGGGTTCCACTAGATGTCAACCATCAACATAAATTATAATGAGACTTCTATGGTGTTGTGGGAGTGAATGTTACGCACGCCTCTATGAAGAGGGAACGCAACACCCTGCTACAACTCAACTCTCTGTGAAGTGAAAAAGGTATGGACTGTAGGCGTGAGTAAGGATGACAAAAGGCAGAATGTGGTACTGTTTACAAGGACTTTATTCCTTTACACGGTAATATGGGGAAAAGGGGCTGGACGGGTAATTGGAGACAGCTGTGTCTTGACGAGGGGGCGGGGTCAGCTCTCCAATTAGCCATGGAGTTGATCAATCAGCTGCTTGAGGGATTTCAGGAAGCCATTTCCTGAAATAAACACATGCAAATACACAAACTACAACACATAAACTGGGGAACGTAACAGTGAATGATAGCAGAATCAGTTAGGTGTCTGGCAGTCAGCCATTTTCTGATCACGCTTATTCCTCATGGTAGTCACTTGCGTTCCATGGCTCATGAAGACAAGAAGGAATTGTCCGGTTGGAACTTTATTGAAGGTATATGCTAAAAACATCCTAATGATTGATTCTGTACATAGTTTGAAATGTTTCTTCGACCTGCAATATAACTTTTTAAAGTTTTTGTCCGATGTAATGCTGACCAAAATGAGGTAACAAAAGAAGGTATTTGGACATAAATAACGGACATTTTCGAACATAACAAACATTTATTGTGGACCTGGGATTCCTGGAGTGCATTCTGATGTTGATCATCTAAGGTTAGGGAATATTTATCACGTAATTTCTTGTTTATGTTGATGTCAACATGGCGGCTATTGTGACAAATGTTTCTGAGAGCCGTCTCAGATAATTGCATGGCTGGTTTATTCCGTAAAGTTATTTTGAAATCAGACACAGCGGTTGCATTAAGGAGAGGTATATCTATAATTCCATGTGTAGAACTTGTATTATCATCTATATTTATGATTAGTATATCTGTTGAATGATGTGGCTATGCAAAATCACTGGATGTTTTTAGAACTAGTGAATGTAACGCGCCAATGTAAACTCATATTTTCATAAATATGAACCTTATCAAACAGAACATACATGTATTGTGTAACATGAAGTCCTATTAGTGTCATCTGATGAAGATCATCAAAGGTTAGTGATTCATTTTATGTTTATTTCTGCTTTTTGAAACTCCTCTCTTTGGCTGGGAAAAAAATGGCTGTGTTTTTCTGTGGCTATATGTGGTGACCTAACATAATCGTTTGTGGTGCTTTTGCTGTAAAGGATATTTGAAATCGGACACTGTGGTGGGATTAACAACAAGAATAACTTTACAATGGTATGAGATACATGATTGTTTGAGGATTGTTAATTATGAGAATTTTGATGTTTTGAAAATGGCGCCCAACACTTTGACTGGCTGTTGTCATCTCGCTCCCGTTAACGGGATTGCAGCCATAAGAAGTTAATGGAATTGCCTTAACACACCGCAACTGGATCTACAGCTTTTTTGGGAAAAAAAAACATTTGTTTAAATGAACCATCAACAAACGAACATTGTACGTTTTCTTGTAAATTATGTTAAACAAATGGCTGGTTCTTTTTTCCTTACACCGTAGGATTATGTACTTTGACGTGAAGCGGTCAAATTGGTGCTGTACTACTGTTTGGCCTTTAATCCCAGAAAATGGGCATTAACTCAAAGAGCGTTGAGGCCTCGACGCCATCTTGATTCTGGGATAAAAGTAAGTTTGGCCACCCCTGTGCTCACTGAGTTTCGTCTTTGAAGTCTTTTCCGTTTACGAGAAACAGCCATGTCCTTTTTGTGATGTTATGTCCATTAGCAATAAGCAGCCATGTCACCATCTGGTGGAATTTTCCGGTACATCAGAAAAATGTCCCAAAATGTATAACGCGGAAACCAAATGTCTGAGAGACTTTCTTTGATGACTTCCCAGAAGACCGGGCCCTGGGAATGACCTAAGGCCGTTGGCCTATTTTAATAACACCTGCAGACATCTAGTAAGGTACCGTACATTTGCAATGTGGAGATCCTCATCAACCATACGGGAAGTGCCACTCGCATCCCTTATGTAGGGAAGGGGACGAGTGGAAGTCTGCCTTCAAAATGGCCAGCGGCCACTATGATTATGGATTACATCATCGCTGCAGGGAGTGTACAGATGGATCCCGGGAAGTTGAGAGCGGTGGTTGAGAGCGGTTGGCCCCAGCCTACATCCAGGGTGCAGCTGCAACGTTTATCGCTGCTTTATCCGGGGTTACAGCACCCTGGCTTCCCCTCTGTCTGCACTCACCTCTCCTGAGATTCCGTTCACATGGTTCCCAGCTGCTGATCGGGCGTTCCAGGAACTCAAACATTCTATCACCACAACTCCCATCTTGGTTCATCCTGACCTGTCCCGCCACTTTGTGGTGAAGATTGATGCTTCGTCCTCCACCACAAAGTGGGGGCTGTCATGTCATGTTCTGTCCTGTCCCAGTATTCTGCCCTGGACCTCAAGATACATCCTTGCACCATCTTCTCCCATCACCTCAACGCCACAGAGAGGAACTACGATGTGGGGAATCGTGAGCTTCTAGCGGTGAAGATGGCATTGGAGGAGTGGAGGCACTGGCTGGAGGGGTCGGAACGTCCGTTCATTGTGTGGACCGATCACAAGAAATTGGAATAGCTCCGCACTGTAAAAAAAAAAAAAAAAAAAAAAAAAAAGAAGGCCACTCAATTACCACCTCATCGACGGGGGGGATTGTGCGATAAATCTCCTGGCAGACGCTGCACTTCCCAGGAATCACGTGTATCCCCTGTCGCAAGCGGAGATGGTGGCTATGGATACATATGTCTCTGAATCCCTGCGTCAGGGGTACATTCGGCCCTCTACTTCACCCGCCTCCTCGAGTTTCTTTTATGTGAAGAAGAAGGATGGAGGTTTACGCCCGTGCATTGACTATGGAGGTCTCAATCAAATCACGGTGAGGTACAGTTTCCTGCTACCTCATATCGCAACGACGATTGAGTCAATACATGGGGCGCACTTCTTCACAAAACTGGATCTCAGGAGTGCGTATAACCTGGTGCATATCAGGGAGGGAGACGAGTGGAAGACAGCGTTCAGTACCACCACAGGACATTATGAGCACCTTGTCATGCCGTACGGGTTGATGAATGCTCCATCAGTTTTCCAATCCTTTGTATACGAGGGGGACCTGCGGGGTCCCTGCAGGGTGTAGTGGTGTATATCGATGACATTCTGATTCCGCTACACGCGCCGAGCATGTGTCCTTGGTGCGCAAGGTACTTGGACGACTGTTGGACGACTGTCCTACCTAGGGTATTGCATTTCCACATCAGTGGGGGAGATGGAGAGTGACCGCATTGCAGCTGTGTGTAATTGGCCGACTCCCACCACAGTAAAGGAGGTACAGCGATTTTTAGGTTTTGCCAACTACTGCCGGAGATTTATCCGGGGTTATGGCCAGGTTGCTGTGCCCATTACCTCGATGCTGAAGGGGGGTCCTGTATGGTTGCAGTGGTCGGGCTGAGGCGGACAGGTCTTTTGGGCAGCTAAGAGATCTGTTTACTTCGGCTCCTGTGCTGGCCCATCCAGATCCCTAGTGAAGGTGGATGTGTCCGAGACTGTGATTGGAGCCGTGATCTCACAGCGCTCAGGCACGCCAATGAAACTCCGCCCCTGTGCTATCTTCTCTATGAAGCTCTGCCCAGCGGAGCGTAATTATGATATGGGGGACCGGGAATTGTTGGCTGTGGTTAAGGCATTGAAAGCGTGGAGACATTGGCTTGAGGGGGCAAAACACCCTTTCCTCATCTGGACTGACCACTGCAACCTGGAGTACATCCGGGCAGCGAGGAGACTGAATCCTCGTCAGGCAAGGTGGGACAATTCTTTACTTGTTTTATATTTACCCCATTCTACAGACCCAGAATAAGAAGGCAGACGCACTGTCCCGGCTGTATGACACAGAGGAGCGGCCCATGGATCAGACTCTCATACTCCCGGCCTCCTGCATCGTAGCGCAGGTCGTGTGGGCTCTGGATGCGGACATTGAGCAGGTGTTGCGTACAGAGCCCACTCCCCTCCAGTGTCCTGTTGGGCGTATGTACGTTCCGTCTGCTGTCCATGACAAGTTGATCTATTGGGCCAACATATGTCCCTCCTCTGGTCATCCGGGGATCGGTCGGACAGTGCGCTGTCTGACTGGGAAGTACTGGTGGCCCGCTTTGGCTAAGGACGTGGGGGTTTATGTCTCCTCCTGCTCGGTGTGTGCCCAGTGTAAGGCTCCGAGACACCTGCCCAGAGGTAAGTTAGATCCCTTACCCATTCCACAATGACCTTGGTCACATCTGTCAGTGAATTCCCTAACAGATTTTCCTCCCTCACAGGGAAACACCACGATCGTTGTCATTGTGAATCGTTTCTCTAAGTCCTGTCGTCTCCTCCCTCTGCCTGGTCTCCCTACGGCTCTACAGACTGCGGATTCCCTGTTAACACACATCTTCCAGCACTACAGGGTGCCTGAGGATATAGTGTCAGATCGGGGTCCCCAGTTCACGTCGAGAGTTTGGAAGGCGTTCATGGAACGTCTGGGGGTCTCGATCAGCCTTACCTCAGGTTTTCACCCCGAGAGTAACGGGCAGGTAGAGAGAGTCAACCAGGATGTAGGCAGGTTTTTGCGGTCCTATTGCCAGGACCAGCCGGGGGAGTGGGCAGCGTTCGTGGCCTGGGCCGAGATGGCACAGAACTCGCTTTGCCACTCCTTCACTAACATCTCCCCCTTTCAGTGTGTATTGGGGAACCAGCCGGTTATGGCACCGTGGCATCAGGGTCAGACCTCCTGCGGTGGACGACTGGTTTAGGCGCACAAAGGAGACATGGGAGGCCGTACCTTCAGTACCTCGTGAAGTGGGAGGGATACGGGCCGAATGAGAGGTGATGGGTTCCGTTTGCAGATGTTTTGGACCCTGAACTGGTGCGGGAATTTCACTGTCGCCGGCCGAATTGCCCTGCACCTCGTCCTCCGGGTCGTCCTCTAGGCCGGTGTTGGCGCGCCGCTGTAGCCGTGCATCAAGGGGGGGCGTCACCGGCTTCTTAGCCATCGCCACTCCATTTTTCATATATCCATTTCTCTTGTTCCATACACACCTGGTTTTCAATTCCCCAATCAATATATTTGTATGTAACCCTCTGTTTCCCATCATGTATTTGTGTGTAATTGTTTCATGCTATTGTGTGGTTTTATTATGCGCTTTACTTTTGTTGTGTTCCGTGTTTTGAGCGCGTTTGATTTATGTAGTGCTCTCGTTGTGGAACTAAAATAAAAGTGTTTACATCACTCTACTCTCCTGCACCTGACTTCGCCTCTAATACACTCGATGACAGCGACACCTCCAATCTTCTGATTTGACCTGCTGGGTCATATATCAATAACCCAGCATTAATAACCAAGCAGTTTAAAAAAAACTAAGAAACAATTAAATGCCTGCAACCTAGCAGTTGGGTCAAACAAAAAAAACATTATTTTGTGTAGGTTCACAAGTAGGAGTAGTGTAGGTTCACAAGTAGGCTACACTACCTCTGCAACCCTCCCAACCCCTTTCCCACTTATTAGTAACCTATACATTTTGGCACAGTCATTTTGCTGCTTATAAAACTGATTTAAAAAATAATTTGAGGAGAAAAAAAATGTGTTACTGATTTGGAGGAAAAATAATATGTGTGTTGCTCATCTTTGTTGTGAGCAGGACCAAGTGCTGTCGCTTTCATATTTTCTGGGATTATTTCCTCTTGAGAAACATTCTCACCTGAAAATCGGCTAGTTAAAAACTTTTCTGTTGATATCACTGCAGTTTTTCTAAATAGCTAATGAAAAATAATGAGCCTGCGCTTTAACAAGGGTGTTTTGGGGAAGAGATAAGTAAATTATTTAATCCGTCTGACTCTCCTTATCAAATGGAGTACCTCGCTTTTCCGGGGAGGCACGCACCTGTCATGTTGTGCTCGATGGGGCTGCTGTTGTCATGGAGACAGGAACAGTGACTCTGACCATTTGTCTTTTCTATTTCCTGAACTCTGGTAGGAGATGTCTGGGCTGCTCTGGGTGTAACTTGATTATCTTTCGGTGGAAGAAGATGTAGAACTGAGAAACCTCATTCCGCATAGTGAACAATGCCATAGTCAGCGCCTGTTGACATAATGTGTCATATAGGATAAACTAATTTTGCCATACAATTTACTAGTGTCACGATCGTCGTTGGAAGCATACTCGGACCAAAGCGAAGCATGATCTGTGTTCCACATATTTATTGAAGTGGAACTTTGAACAATACAAAATAAAGAAACAATGAAACGTGATGTAAATGAAGTGCTCAAAGGCAACAACACAAAAACAAGATCTCACAAAACACAGTAGGGAAATGGCTGCCTAAATATGATCCCCAATCAGAAACAATGATAAACAGCTGCCTCTGATTGGGAACCATACCAGGCCAACATAGAACTAAACATCATAGATAGAAACACCCCCCCCCCCCCCCCCTCCTAGTCACACCCAGACCTAACCAAAATAGAGAATAAAAAGGCTCTCTATGGTCAGGGCGTGACAACTAGGCTATACCCTGACCGACTTGAAAGACACAGACATCAAATGTGAAGCTGAAAGATGTTTCAGAAATTCAATCAATCACACACTCTTTAACACTGTAGTCGTTGTCTTTATTTAGTCACGTTGTCATGTCAAATATTCAGTATATATATGTCTATAGGACATACAGTGGGGAGAACAAGTATTTGATACACTGCCAATTTTGCAATTTTTCCTACTTACTAAGCATGTAGAGGTCTGTAATTTTTATCATAGGTACACTTCAACTGTGAGAGACGGAATATAAAACAAAAATACTGAAAATCACATTGTATGATTTTTAAGTAATTAATTTGCATTTTATTGCTTGACATAAGTATTTGATACATCAGAAAAGCAGAACTTAATATTTGGTACAGAAACCTGCATCTTCAATGCTCTTACTGAGGGAAGGAGGTTGTTGGCCAAGATCTCGCGATAGACGGCCCCATCCATCCTCCCCTCAATACGGTGCAGTCGTCCTGTCCCCTTTGCAGAAAAGCATCCCCAAAGAATGATGTTTCCTCCTCCATGCTTCACGGTTGGGATGGTGATCTTGGGGTTGTACTCATCCTTCTTCTTCCTCCAAACACGGCGGGTGGAGTTTAGACCAAAAAGCTCTATTTTTGTCTCATCAGACCACTGCTTGCCTATTGTCCTATATCCCATTCCAGCCTCTTACTGGTTGGTAGGTTATCAAATACTTATGTCATGCAATAAAATGCTAATTAATTACTTAAAAATCATACAATGTGATTTTCTGGATATTTGTTTTAGATTCCGTCTTATGATAAAAATGACAGACCTCCACATGCTTAGTAAGTAGGAAAACATGCAAAATCAGCAGTGTATCAAATACTTGTTCTCCCCACTGTATATACAGTGCCTTGCGAAAGTATAATTTTGCACGCCCAATTTTTCAGTTTTTGATTTGTTAAAAAAGTTTGAAATATCCAATAAATGTCGTTCCACTTCATGATTGTGTCCCACTTGTTGTTGATTCTTCGCAAAAAAATACAGTTTTATATCTTTATGTTTGAAGCCTGAAATGTGGCAAAAGGTCGCAAAGTTCAAGGGGGCCGAATACTTTCGCAAGGCACTGTATATGACATATACAATTCGATTTCTTTACAATAGAGAAACAACATAGCGATGACACACTATTTTGGTTTCTAAGTAGAAGCGTTGTTTAGATAGTGCCATATAGATAATGTATATATTATTTTATACACTTTTAAATCAAGCTCCCACTCCAGTTTTTATGTCCGTCTGCATTGTTTCACATTATTCACATAGACTGTGTGTGTATTCTTAATAATTCAAGGTCTTAAATGTATCAATAAATTCCTCTCTGCAGTCCACGCTGCTGTGGCTCTTTTACAGAAACCGGGGGCCATCTGTGATTGGTCCAATTTTTTAGGCAGGTGGTCCCACTCCCCTCGTGTTGTCGATGCAGGTGGGCGGAATCTTTCCCTGCAGGTGTCATGTTACTGATGATTTGTCACCAGATATTGTTTATGTTTTTACCATTGTGGCCAGATGGAGGACTAGAGCGCAAACTAGTTGGCACGTCAGGGACTACAGTTGTTGACAACTGTAGCATTGTAGCTATGCATAATACTTTTTCCTAACCTTAACCCCATTCTCCTAACATGCTACATTAATTCACCAAACCTGCTGTGTTAATTCTAACATACCACGTTCATTCACCTGCAACCAGAGATGGGCAGTATTTCTGTTACATGTATTTGAAATGTGTATTACTTCTGAGTATTTTGTGTAATTTGTATAACACTGGGCTGAACTGCACTCCAATGTATGTTTTAACAAGATACTGTTGAGAGCTATAATTTGTATTTTCAAATGACAAAATACTTTTTTCTATACAATTATTTTTATAGCGGTTCACAATTGTGTGGCCCCCTTTCACCCTGTGTTGGTATCAACATTCTGATGGCAATATGGTGTGTTAAGAGCATCAGATAAATTAACAAAATATAATTGTATATGTACAAATGAACAATTGAAAAGCATGCTGAGTATTACTCTAATGAGCTTCGCCCAGAAACAAGGCCAATAGTAATACCTAGTGTGCTTTGGTATGTTTATTTTCACATATACATTTATATTTTGGTCATTTAGCAGACACTCTTATCCTGAGTGACTTACAGTCAGTGCATTTAACTCATGTTGATAAACAACAGCGTATCACAGTCATAGCAAGTCAAATGTTTCTGTAACCGTTACTGAGAATGTTGTTGCTGTTCGGTCCGGCAACTTGCAAATGTATTTCTGTATTTTAAAATCCAAAATACATTTATTTTAATTAAATACATTTCAAAATAGAAGTATTTTGTAGTTTATTTTCATACTTTGTTCTTTATGGTATTTTGAAATTGTATTTTGCACATCCCTGCCCCAACATTAATTATCCTAACCTGCTATGTAAACAAACCATCTGTGGCGACAAATCATCAATATCACCACACCTGTCGGCAAGATCTAGTCCACTCAGCTGGCAGACGTTTTGGCATAATCAATTCCAGCACCTCTGCTCACCACTGCTGTCAGGAGGCAGTTTGCCCCTCCATCCATCAGGGATGGGAGGGCGTATTGTTCCCCGAGCCCCTGGGCCTCCCTTTGGCCTCCTGCCTGAGGACCCCTGCTCCCGGGACAGCTGTATAGCAATCTGGGTGTATACCGCATGTTCTTTCCCTCGGACTCCAGCACGGTCACAGCAATAATAGTGTTTGTGCTGTTCATCCTGGGAACACCTGATCTGGATGCTGCTGTCCCAGAGTGTTGGAACGAGCCCCCTGGCCCTACTGGAGTTTCAGAGGAGCCATGGTGCATGTGGCTAGGGCTTGTCCCTAACCCCAGTACAGTCTTAACGCCGCAGGGACGCACATGACTGGATCTGGCCTCAGATTCTAGTACAGTCTCAGAGGAAGAGGTGGTTGAGTGACGGGGTGTGTGGCTGCTGCCACTGGCAGGTCCTTGGGCCTTGTGACCTGGCCCAGCGAGACCCCCTCCCTGCGAGACCCCCTGCCTGGTCTCATCCATGTGACCCCCCTCACAGCCGTGTCCCTGGAGAGAGGGGATGATGGGGACCGATCGTGTGCGGAGAGAGGGAGGAGCAGGTTTTAGTCCTCTGTCCAGACGGGTGTAGGGCACCTCCCTCCAATCTTTCTTCCACGCTGAACGAGATAGGGTTTGCATATTCTGGAACCCGCTCCGCTGGCGGTCGTCACCACCATCCCTCCCAGTGTCAAACCTGAAGAGATGCAGAGAATAGAAAAGGGAAAAAAGAGAGGGTAGATGACCTTTTGCTCCCAAACCATTATTGCACGATTTCTCATTTTCACACGACAAAGCGGAGAGGGAAAGAGAGAAAATAGGAATAGAAATCCCATCCCATACAATTCAAGCCCCAAAAAACATGTTTATTCTCTGAAGTACTGGGAATGCATAAACATTGTGTAATTATTTATAATCCACCCTTACAGAAATGAATGTGTTGCTGCAAACTTCCCTCAAGTTAGTAAATTTGCTGCAAACTAAATAGTGGGCCACAAAATGTTGCCAGAAGTTTGCAAACATTTGCCACTAGTGGTGAATCTGCGGCAAACTTTTGGAAACAATAATATTTATTGTCACTTGTGGCAAAAGTTTACCAGAAGCAGGTTCCCATGAGTTCACACATGAGTTCCAAGACCAGTAACAGTTGATGACCAATCAGGTGGATTAGAAACATCTGTTGGAAACTACCTACCAAAGTTGTCCAGTAAGGGTCTAACTTATTAATTAGCTTTAACATTTTATTATCTAAATGATGCCTACTTAGCAATGTCATGTTTTATGGGATAGAGTGAAACACTGACAGTTTCATTCTGTCAGTGCCACTGACTGACTGGGTAGCGCTTAGCTTTCATATTTTTGCAGAATTCATGATTTTCCTAAACAATTATATTTTCAATCAACAGCTAAGGTAGCTAGCTAGCTAGCAAAAATATGAGTTGATTTGACATCAGAGTAAAACTCAACTTTTAAAGATGGATACCCTTCCCCTACCCTTGGTGTTGGAAGAGGCTGTATTAGGAGGAGGATGCATCAATACCCTGGAAATCTATTTGTGGTGCAATCGTTCATAACACTTTGAGTGATAAAGGGGCGGCAGGTAGCCTAGTGGTTAGAGCGTTGGACCAGTAACCGGAAGTTGCTAGATCGGACGAGGCAGTTAACCTACTGTTCCTAGGCTGTCATTGTAAATAAGAATTTGTTCTTAACTGACTTGCCTAGTTAAATAAAAAATAAATTAGTGTATCGTCTTTACCCTCCTGTTGTGTTCCTGTCAAATTGGACCGATTTACAAGTTTTCTCTATGAAAAATGTAGTTTATTTAATCTGATTGTCATAAGGTTCCATGACTTTGTCCACACAGAGCATATGAACGCACAAAATACATTGATGATTTTCATAACATTTTGGGTGTGTTATTTAGCTTTTGTACACCTGTGGTGTTCCCGGTCAAAAATGACGGGTCATTAGAAATGAATGGGTGAGACTACAATTAGTGCATAAAATTGAGTTCAGGCACATGCCCATTCATCAGAATGACACACTTCCTCTCCCAGACCCCACATGCATGTGTGTTTGAGCACACACACACACACACGCACAAACCCCACTCCCCTTCTTGGCTTCCATGGCAACCTTTCCTCAATAGAATCTTTCGCCTACGGGAACCACACCTGTTGGCATTCTCACAAACAATCTCAGAATTGTTTCAATAATATATAGACCTGTTCTTGCAGCTCTGGTATATAAAGCTGCTTTGAGGCCTTGCTCACAGTTCATTATGTGGCAGCACAATGACCAAACGATATACTGTATGTGAGGCTCTTGATCATATCTTTGATCATGACACTGGTGAGGAGGAGAGAGGCCAGGCAACTGACAATGAAGATGCATTGGAGGAGGAAGTGTCAGAAGTTGAAGACAACACAGAATATGATCCAGACCAAGAGACAACCGACGTGGAACATTCCAGTGATGACGAAGAGGGCCCTGCTGAGGTTGTTGCTACATTCCGGTCAAAGAATTGGAATTTGTCCTGGTCTTCATCCCCACCGAGAATATGACAACAGGGCCAACGACACAAAGTAGTCTGTGATAAATAGCACAATATCTTTCATCTGAGTATTTGTTATAGTCAAAGTAATCCATATATTATGCTTTTTTTTACTCAAAAACAAGTTGTATGAGCTCAGGTTAATGAGGCCTACAGGCCATAAATAGCAAATAGAAGTTCAAAACTTGCAATGTTCACAAGAACTTAAGTTGATAAAAAGATCTAACGCAACATTAGGTGAAAATACATGTATTTATAATCAGCTGTAATGGGGCGGTCCTTTTGGACCGAGAACACAGAATTAACTAACATGAAACGAACACAACAGGAGGGTTGAAGAGTGATAAGGTCATCATTTCCATACAGTACCAGTCAAAAAGTTTGGACACACCTACTCATTCCAGGGTTGTTCTTAATTTTTTACTATTACCTATATTGTAGAATAATAGTGAAAACATCAAAACTATGAAATAACACATATGGAATCATGTAGCAACCAAAAAAGTGTTAATCAAATCAAAATATATTTTATATTTGAAAATCTTCAAAGTAGCCACCCTTTGTCTTGATGACAGCTTTGCACATTCTTGGCATTCTCTCAACAGCTTCATGAGGTAGTTACCTGGAATGCATTTCAATTAACCGGTGTGCCTTGTTAATTTGTAGAATTTCTTTCCTTAATGTGTTTGAGCCAATCAGTTGTGTTGTGACAAGGTAGAAGTAGTATTCAGAAGATAGCCCTATTTGGTAAAAGACCAAATCCATATTATGGCAAGAACAGCTCATATAAGCAAAGAGAAACGACAGTCTATCATTACTTAAAGACATGAAGGTCAGTGAATAAGGAACATTTCAAGAACTTTGAAAGTTTCTTCAAGTGCAGTCACAAAAATCATCAAACGCTATGATGAAATTGGATCTCATGAGGACCACCACGGGAGAGGAAGACCCAGAGTTACCTCTGCTGCAGAGTTCATATGAGTTACCAGCCTCAGAAATTGCAGCCCAAATGCTTCACAGAGTTCAAGTCACAGACACATCTCAATATCAACTGTTCAGAGAAGACTGCGTGAATCAGGCCTTCATGGTCAAATTGCTACAAAGAAACCACTACTAAAGGCTACCAATAATAAGAGACTTGCTTGGGACAATAAACATGAGCAATGGACATTAGACCGGTGGAAATCTGTCCTATGGTCTGATGAGTCCAAATTTTAGATTTTGGGTTCCAACCGACGTGTCTTTGTGAGATGCAGATTAGGTGAACGGTTGATCTCTGCATGTGTGGTTCAAACCGTGAAGTATGGAAGAAGAGGTGCAGCATGGCAATGTGCATAATTGTAGGAAATTAGCTGTAAAACTGAAAATGTTTCTCTCCGCTCCATGGCAAAATAAGTAGAATTACATGAAATCATTTGGGCCCCCAACACAATGTTGTTTATTAACCCAATAGGCTAGGGCCGGCTCTGACTAAAGGTGTGGGTTACGGATGTAGGTATATATCTGGGAACGCAGACCCGCTGCGACCCCTCATGATGAGTTCCAGTTTGTGGCCCCCACCCCCATAAAAGTCAAAGTTGCCCATCCCTGGTGTAAAAATAGCAGCTGGCTGTAGCCCATGTACCCCAAAAGTCAAATTTCAGAGTCCAGTCTAGATGGTGTTACGAATTAGCTAGCATTAACCACATGCACACCTTACTTGCTAAGAAGTTATAGAAAGCTAAACCAACAACCAAAAAAACTCAATTGGATTCATTCTAAACGTAGGACCAACGAGGAGAAAATTAGCTAGCTAGCATTCATTTGTTTATGCAGAGACGTCTTTGTTGCAGCATCTTATGAGTGATAAACATTTTCCATGTTTTCCGTCTTTCTGTGTTACAAAATGTGTTGCGGTCATGACGCAAGTGGCACTAGTGCTGTCAAATACTCCCATGTATCTCGTTTGACCACCTGTTTTCAACTACATTTCGGTCAGCTATCGTCATTGCAAACTAGCACTTCACATAGGCTAGCACAGCTGTTATTAGAAAACGTCTGAGATACTCAAATCCTGTAGCTACCTGGCAAGTCAACCTCGGCAACAATGTTATTGTGGTGCAGAATGTTACATTAGTCTTTTCATTTTAAGATAACCTTCAATTAAGTGTGTGGTTACTACTGGTTGTGGATCCGAGGCGAGAGAAATTGTCATGTTTTTTTGTTTTGGTTAAGGCTCAGAGTTGGCTTATTGATATTTTGAAAACTGACACTGCTTCCATAGACATTATGGATAACCGAGAATTGTCAATGGCTTGGAACCTCATTTCAGCCAATCGGATTGCAGATTTCACCAAACTAGTTGTATTTTTATTTATTTAACCTTTATTTAACTAGGCAAGGCAGTTAATAAGAAATTCTTATTTACAATGACGGCCTTCCAAAAGGCCAAATGCCTCCTGCAGGGACAGGGGCCACGGGCTTAAAAATAAATACAATATAAATATAGGACAGAACTCACATCACATCAAGAGAGGCAGCACAACACTACATAAAAAGAGACCTAAGACAACAACATAGCAAGGCCGCAACATGACAACACAGCATGGTAGCAACACAACATGGCCACAGCATAAAACATGGTACAAACATTACTGGGTACAGACAACAGCACAAAGGGAAAGAAGATAGAGACAACAATGCATCACACAAAGCAGCCACAACTGTCAGTAGGAGTGTCCATGATTGAGTCTTTGAATGAAGAGATTGAGATAAAACTGTCCCGTTTGAGTGTTTGTTGCAGCTCGATCCAGTCGCTAGCTGCAGCGAACTGAAAAGAGGAGTGACCCAGGGATGTGTGTGCTTTGGGGACCTTTAATAGAATGTGACTAGCAGAACGGGTTTGAATGTGGAGGATATGGGCTGCAGTAGATATCTCAGATAGGGGGGAGGGAAGCCTAAGAGGGTTTTATAAATAAGCATTAACCAGTGGGTCTTGCAACAGATATACAGAGATGACCAGTTTACAGAAGAGTATAGAATGCAGTGATGTGTCCTATAAGGAGCATTGGTGGCAAATCTAATGGCCGAATGGTAAAGGTAATAAGGAAATATGGTACAGTATTGAGATCTAATTTCAAAATGTGTCTTCTTAATTCTCAAATGCTGTTAGTGAAACCTAAAAAGACCCACTCAATAAAGCCCCGAGGAGTGAGCCATTTTTATTGTCTGACTTCAGAGACCATAAATGTCCATAAATGAGTACAAATAATTGAACTACTTTCCCCATTCTTCTGTTTTACAGGGGAATGTGTGCACTGGAGGTAAATCCAGCGCATCTTAACATATCTAAAAATAACTGACACGGCACATTTGGCTTCAATCCATTCTTCATCTGTGACAGGTAAATATGTGTTTCTGACAGTGTTTAACGAAACTCACAATGCTCGTTGGGGATTTGCTGTCAAAATTGAAAACACGGCCTGGTTCTCATGCCAATATTCACGCTTTTGTTCTCTCTCTCTCGCTGTCTCTTTATGGTCTCTCTCCCTTCCTCATGCTCTCTGTCTCCCTCACTCCTTCGCCCTCTCTGCTTTACATTTTAGCCATATAGCAGATGCTCTAAGTGATGCTTTCTCTCTCCCTCTCTCTCCCCATCTCTCCCCATCTCTTACTGCTTATCCCCAGAGACCTGAGGGTGTCTCCATGGCAACAAGGGAGGGAGAGTTTTGTATGGCTGTTAAATCTAGAAATAGGTCAGTCCAACTTCCCTGCGCCAGCACAGACTTTCTTTGCTGATGGATCTGTAAAGGGGTTATCAATAGTTAATATGTTCCAACTAGTCAACTAACTAACCCAATCTTTGCATGTCGATGAGAAGAGAAAAGCACTCTTATACCACTCGTTCCCTGAGGATTTGCAAGCCATTAATTGGCTATGGCTACAGATTCCTCCTCTGCTGCTTAAAAAAAATATCCTAGTTATCTCTCCCTCTCTGCATGTGTGTTTGTGTGTGAATGCATACTGTGTGTGTGTTTGTGCACATGTGTGAATACTCTACATATGGCCTGCATACTATGTGTTTGTCGTTGCATGCAAAACCTGCACACTGTATGTGTTGTGCGTGAGCGTGCATATTGAATGTGTGCATAGTGTCTGTGTGCATGCATACTAGTCTGTATGCTGTATGTGTTGGCGTGTGTTTGTGCAATGCTCCAGGAGATCTACTCACAGTCGTTGAACGAATATGCTGAGCTTCCTGCATGCTACCCTGTTGAATACGAATATTAATTATGATGTGATATAGAAGAGTTTGACAACAGTTTGTACTTTACAAGTCACTGTGATGCTTGAAGAGGTTGGCATAATAATAAGAACATTGCCAGGGACTTTCAAGTGCAATAAATTATCTCGGAGACCTATGGTTGTGTCTCAATTGGCAACCTATTCCATTTGTAGTGCACTACTCATTGGTTGCACATTTTGTCACATTATTGTGACAATACTGCGCTGTCACTCAGATTGCATCTCAAAGCGCATCATTATGTTCCGTCACTTATTCACACACATTGTTCAAAGGTAAACGATCCAGACAGATGAAAAAAACATTAGGGTTAATTACTTACTTAGCCTATTTCGCATGATAATTGAATAGGACTAACAAATACCCAGTGAAGGCTGGTCTGCCAGCATAACCAGCTAGACCAGCTATTCCTAAGCTGGGTATTGTGGGTTTCGAATCCCATCTGGGGTGCCATTTTTTATGTAATGGTTTTGACTTGAGGTCATTGTTTGTTTGAGGTGCCAGGTAGGTCATGACTACCTGAGAAAAAATGTATTTCTTATTTTTGTTTGTGTGGGAATGAGTCCCGTCTGGGCCAGTACAAAAGACTCCGTCAGTATAGAAATACACTTCGTAAACTCTTAACCCTTGTGTGGTGTTCATGTTTTTGTTATTCAGCCAATGTTCGCGGGTCTGATGGACCAAAAACATTGTGTTTTTAAAACAATACAGCCATAATAATTTACGCAAAAATACTAAGATGTTGAATTATATCAATTACAAGCAATATAGACAGCATACATGGTTAATATTGGCCATATACCACTGCTAAATCACATTTTTTAATTTTTAAATTTTTTAAATACAAAATCAGATTTTTGTCAACAAAAATCTATTATAATCAAGACATGGGTAGAATAAATCATGTTAATCTTGAACAAATACAAATGAAACAAGGAACAAATTGGAAAGACACATTTTACATACAGTATTTTATGGAAAATTGTAAATGAGCCCCATTTAACACAAATTAAGGCCGGTCTACACACCACATGAGGGACAGAGTTTTACTGTGTGTGTGATGCTAATTTATTTATTGCACTTGATGCATGCGTGCCATGTCTTCCTGGCCTTATTACGTCCACACACATCGCAGGGCTTCTTCTTGTTGCTAATCTGGAATGATGAAAACACTTACTTCAGGAATTTTACTAACATCTCACTCACTAACTCACTCAAATATATAGGCCAACTAGCATCGTCCGGTTTAGGGATGGTTTGGCCGGTAGGGATATCATTGTCTCATCGCACACTAGCGACTCCTGTGACGGGCCCGGGCGCAGTGCATGCTGACCAGGTCGCCAGGTGCACAGTGTTTCCTCCGACACAGTGGTGCGGCTGGCTTCCGGGTTGGATGCGCGCTGTGTTAAGAACCAGTGCGGCTTGGTTGGGTTGTGTTTCGGAGGACGCATGGCTTTCGACCTTCGTCTCTCCCGAGCCCGTACGGGAGTTGTAGCGATGAGACAAGATAGTAACTACTAACAACTGGATACCACAAAATTGGGGAGAAAAAGGGGGTAAAATAAATAAATAAACAAATATATAGGCCAAGGTAGGAGAGTCAGACACACACACATGCAACAACAAATCACTCACACTTACTTCCTGTATTGCCGCTGTTGCTTCTGTTGGTCGGGTAGATGGGGCACTAGCATCCTCCTCCTGAATCCTCCTCACGATGGCTGCAGAAGCTGGGGTCCTTGGGATATGTTTCCTCCTCTGGATTTGAGGTCTTACCAATGCCTCCTCAAGAAAGAGCTGTCTGCTCTGGAGCTTCCCTCTGTTCCAATCTGTGTTCAACACCATCCAGATTACAAACACATTGTATGCCGAGATATCCAAGATGTTGAAGAATATCACAAGTGGCCAGCGTAGGATTTGTCTTTTGCAGCTGTAGCTAGTCACCAGCTTGTCTAAACTGTCCGCCTCTCCATTTGTGGCATAGTAATCCATTATGATTTCTGGTTTTTGATGTTCCTGGCCACAGATTGTCCCATCCCTATGCAGCGTACTCGTGAGTACCACATTTTGGCCTTTCTTTGGCACGTAGGACACTAGGAACGTGTCGGCCTTGAACACAAACTTAGAGGAATTGATAGGCCTGTTCTGTGTATTCAACAGCTGAAGTGGGAGCTCTGGCTTGTTTTTCGTACTGTTCCTACAATCGTTAGCTTCCTCTTGATGAGCTCCTGTCCCAACTTGTGCAAAGTAAAAAAGTGATTACATGTGATGTTGTGGCCACGAAGTCCCTGTGTTACGTCCAGGACAACCCGCATCCCTTGGTTCTTCTCAGGGGCTCCTTCATCTGGCTTCCCCGTATACAATTGCAAGTTCCACGCATATGATGAACCAGCACCACAGGCAGCCCAGATCTTGATTCCATATTTAGCGGGTTTAGACAGTGTGTACTGCCTGAAGAGGCAGCGTCCCCTAAATGGCATAAGACGCTCATCAACAGTAACGTTGGGCCCAGGGTTTTAAAACAGGGGAAGGCGGTCCAACCACTTATCCCACATTGACCTGATTGCAGCTAGCTTGTCTCTCTGCCGCCGACTGGTGTCTCGGTTATCGAAGCGCATAATCCTGGAAACAATGTGGAAATTTTCCAGAGAGATTGTTGCACAGAAAAGTTCTCTGCCAGTTTCTGCATCACACAGGGATTTTGTCGATTCCCCATTGGACTGGAAAACACCAGTAAGGATATGAACTCCAAAGTATGCATCTCTCTCAAAAAACATTCCTTCCCTCCAATTTAGTGCAGACCAGAATGATTTTTTGATGTGTCTGTGATGAACAGTTCAAAAGAAGACTTTATGTCCTCCACCATCCGCGTCGGCCCTGGTTGCATCCTCATCACATTGGCAGCCATGCAGGGTGGCTTATTTCTTGGGCAAGAAGACAATTGTATATCAAAAATGTTTACATCCATATTTCTACCCCTGCAAGCTACTGATGAGTTGGTTGCTGATGGGCTGGTCCTGGGGCTGGTTGCTGATGGGCTGGTCCTGGGGCTGGCTGCTGACGGGCTGGTCCTGGGGCTGGCTGGGGGTCAACCTCATCCTCTTCTTCCAACTCACTGTGCAGGTTCCCACAAGACATTGTGTAGTTTCACACAGTACAAAAGGTAAAGAGTTTGAGAAAAGCAGGAGACAGGCAGACAGGCAGGGAGACAGACAGGTTCTTGCTGCTATGTTGAAACAGCAGGCCCATGGAGGAGGAAGACAGAGTGAAGGCACACAGCAAACCTTTTTGCTTCATTTTTACTTGTTTTCACCTATACACACACTTGTTTTACCACCGGGTCCAGTGGACACAAACACGACATATGTAATATAAATGTGTAGGGGGTGCACATTGTGCAGTCACTTCTTTTTTACATGTTCTTCACAGAAAATGAGCCAAGGCCAATGAGTCTCAGGTTGAAAAAAATATTAAATTGTATCATTTTTCTTTTAGTAAACATTTTAGTAAACGGGTCCCACAGACTCGAACACCACACAAGGATTAAAACAATGGAAATAACTTCAAAAACAAATGTTATTTTGCATTGGTTGTATTACCAAAATAAATGATCACACACATAATAATGTCACAGCACAATGGTCTCTGGTTCCTCAAGAAAAGTCCTGTAACTTGTGCCTAAAAAGAGTGCAACACGGTAAATGAGATCAAGTGACCTTAATCACGCATTATTTGTCTGTTCATAAAGTGCATTTTAAACCCAGTCTCAATCACACAATCAAAATCTCTAACTATTTTACCACACAACAACAAAAGGTTATCAGAACTCCCAGTAGTCTTTAACAACAACTAAAAACATAACCCAACATGGTGTAAATCACATTAAAACAAATGTAAAACCTGTTTGAAAAAGTTGTTGTAGTCAGTCGATCAGTCAAACAATCCAATCTGCCAACAGAACTCCCTGTTCCATTGCATGCCTTCCCTCCATTTAAAGGGATATCAACCATATTCAGATCCAGATCCCTATGGCTTCCACATGGTGTGAACAGTCTTTAGACATAGTTTCAGACTTTTATTCTGAAAAATGAACGAGAACGATCACATCGCGTCAGTGGATGGCTGGGTGCCGGCAGAGTTTTGCATGCGCAACAGCTTGGAGCAGACATTTTCTCTCTCTCTTCTATTGAAAAATCTACGGTCTGGTTGAAATATTATCAATTATTTATTGTAAAAACAACCTGAGCTTTGATTATAAAAAACATTTGATATGTTTCTACGAACTTTGCGGATACTATTTGGAATTTTCATCTGCCCGTCATGACCTGCACGAGCCTGTGGATTTCTGAACAAACCGCGCCAACCAAATGGAGGTTTTTGGATATAAAAAGAGTCTTTATCGAATAAAAATAACATTTATTGTGTAACTGGGAGTCTCTTGAGTGCAAACATCAGAAGATCGTCAAGCGATTCATTTTATTGCTTTTCTGACTTTCGTGACCGATCTAATTTGCTGCTAGCTGTTTGAAATGTTTTGTCTGCTGAGAGAGATGTCCTAACATAAACGATTGGATAGCTTTTGCTGTAAAGCCTTTTTGAAATCTGACACGCCAGGTGGATTAAGAACAAGCCAAGCTGTGTTTTGCTATATTGCACTTGTGATTTCATGAAAATTAAATATATTTAGTAATTTAATTTGATTTGGCGCTCTGCAATTCAACGGATGTTGGCGGATGGGTGCACCAAGAAGTTAAAGGTGTTTACGATAGCTACATCATGTAGCTACAGTGGTTTTTCCTTTAAAAGTTGCATCACACTGAAGCACACCTTGCGGGCTGCCGCAGAATTCTATGGCACGTTATTTGATTGTCAGCCATTGTTACCATTAATGCTAGTTAGTGCTAGTACGACCACCAGAGGGCATCTTTGAAAAGCATTTGATAGTCTTCAATATTGGATGTGCTAGAGAATTTAAAACCTTTATTTGGAAGAACATAGTATATGGGATTGATTTTAAGAAATTTAGATTCATTAATTAGATTAATATTATGGTGTTTCTATTCCAAGAAAATCAAAAACCGAAACCTTCAGGGTTTCCGTTAGGATGGAACGGAAAATATGGCGCTGTACAACGTGACGGTCGGAAGTAGGCTACAGTACTAAGAGCATAACATTTCCACAACCTAATTGTAGTCTAACCAATACCCAAAAGGAGATTCAGTGAAAATAAAAAACTCATTGATTTATCAAGACCAGTCCCCATGCTTGTCATAGAGCAGCACGAAACAGTGCTAAAATAGTTGACCACAGCTTGTTGGCTATTGTTTCAAATCCAAATCCTAGCGATATCAACCCAGAGCATATTGGACTGCTTTTCTCGACCACATCACCGGATCCCTACCTCAAGTTCTGGACCATTACACCGGATCATCGCAGCTAGTTCAATGCAACCGAGTGGCCATTGCTGGCTAACGCCTGTCCAGAAGCAAGCACCAGTTAGCCTTGAGCTAGCCTCGAGCTAGGCCCATCTCGCGGCTAGCCGAATAGGTATACCAGCTAATTCTTGGGTTACAAAACCTCTTTTGCCAATTGGCCTGGACCCTTTATTGGCGACACGGAGCCCCGCCAATCCATCACGACTGGTCTGCAGACTTAATCGTCCAAGGTGGTTTTAAAAGGCTTTTCCGTTGCGATGTCACCAAAGACCCATCTGCTAGACCCGGCCCGCTAGCTTTCTGAATTGCCGTGTCTCCCGCTCACCTAGCGGTTCCCTGACTCACATATTGTTGCTCATTGGACCCTATGATCATTCGGCTACACATGCCTCTCCCTAATGTCAATATGCCTTGACTACTGCTGTGTCGGTTAGTAATTATTGTCTTATTTCACTGTAGAGCCCCCAGCCCCGCTCACCATGCCTTAGATACCGCTTTTGTCCCACACCTCACAAATGCTGAGACCTCACCTGGCTTAACTGGTACCTCCAGAGACACAACCAATCTCATCGTCATTCAATGTCTAGGTTTACCTCCACTGTGCTCTCATCCTACCATACCCGTTTCTGTACATTATGCCATGAATCTATTCTACCATGCCCAGAAATCTGCTCATTTTATTCTCTGTTCCCAACGCACTAGACGACCAGTTATTTTATCCTTTAGCCATACACTTATCCTACTCCTCCTCTGTTCTTCTGCTGATGTAGAGGTTAACCCAGGCCCTGTAGCCCCCAGCACTAGACTTATTCCCCAGGCACTCTCATTTGTTGACTTCTGTAACCGTAAAAGCCTTGGTTTCATGCATGTTTCATCAGAAGCCGCCTCCCTAAGTTTGTTTTATTCACATACATTAAGGGAACATTTTGACATTTTGTGTATAGTTAGTGAGAAAGTCCATATTGCAAATGTACGGTCCCTTACTAGACGTCCGAAAACGTTTGTAAAATTCGCGGTCGGCGTCGGGCCGTGCGGTAGGGCCGGACCTACCGGGAAGTCATCAAATGAACTTTGGTCGGACATTCGGTTTCCGTTTTATAAAATACTCAAATTTTGGTCATTTTTGCGCTGTCCCGGAAATTCCCACAAGAGGGCATAAGGAATCATATTGCAATTGTACAAAACATCACGAATCACGATGGGGCCTTATCTCGAAAACTGAAAATATTTCGAAGCCGAAACTTGGTGAGCGTAGGTTTGGCATAATGGGCAGTTGGCCCCGAACAAGAAGGCGTCTAGGCCTCAACGGTTTTTTAGTTATGGCCATTTCTCTGGGATTAAAGGTCCAAAATGAAAATAGAGAAATTATTTTTCCACTTCACGTCAAAGTCAAGGAGCCTCCGGTGTCAATAAAAAAAGAACCAGCCATTTATCTATCGTCATTTAAGAGAAATCGTACAATGACAAATTGGTGATGTTCACAAATATACGTTTTTTTTCTTTCAACAGTTACAGATCCAGTTTCAGGGTGTTCATACGAATCTTTTTAAAGTGTGCTGCGGAGCTCTGCGAGATTTCTGTGATTTTCTATGATTTTCTGAAATAACACACACTCGCTAAACCCTCCGTAAATAACTCAGTTCTTAAAGTAAAGACTTATAACTCAGGATTCTGTAAAGGCATACCCCAATCAGGATATGAGTTTATTTATAGCTTCCGGAAGTGCCTTAAATGGTGTCATAGTGGCAGTTCCCAAGGGTTAAAAAGGTCAGATCTTTTCAAAACTTCATATGTGTGATTAGCCAACCCCCATAAACTGTAAGTCAGTCATTTCTCCCAACAGATGTCAAAGAAAAGCTCTCACACACACAAACAGCAAGGATGGAGTGACAAAGTGCAGTGCTTAAAGACACAGAGAGCAGGCAACGGCATTACCATAATCCCTAGGCCGTTCCGAGTTCAACGAGATATCCCGCTTGACCGTAGCTCGCTCGGTCTAGGCACAGCGACCATTAGAAAAGTAGTCCCAAAATGAAGCCTGCCCCACAATGTCATTTGCTTTTGGGTGACAGTGAGAGAACCGTTAGGGTGAGAAGTACAATTCGACCTCAGGTACGTTCCTAAGGTCCTCCCGATCCGTGCAAGCCTAACCTTGACCGTGTGGCATTAACCCTTAATAGTTAAAAGAAGGTGTTTACATCAAACAGTTTGCATTGACTTCTCTCCCCATAGGAATACATTGCCTGCACTCCTAAATTCAACCTGAAGCCTATATGGGTTATGAATGCCGTATGAACCTGTCTTCGGTACCAGTCCATCAGGCCACCATGAGGTCTACCTGTGTTGATTCTAAGCTTCCTGGACCAACCGGAAGTGGTTAAAATCACCCTAAAAGTGTATACCCATACCCTGCCTGCATTTTGATAGACATAGTGCATTCAACCCTGTGTAAATCAGTCAGTTCTTAACATAAAGACTTAAAACTCAGGATTCTGTAAAAGCATACCCCAATGAGGATGTGTTTTGACAGGGGCTGTTTCGAAGGGTTAAAAAAGTCAGATCTGTCCAAAACTTCATATATGTGATTAGGCAACCCCCATGAACTGTAAATCAGTCATTTTTCCCATAAAATTTCAAAGGAAAACTAAATCACTCACACACACAGCTTGGAAGGAGGGACCCATTGGGGTGCGTAGAGACATACACTGCCTGCATTAGTTAACCTTGTTGGAACTTTTAAAGAACCGTCAGACCTAGAGTTGCGAAACTTTAGAAACCAAATGCACGTGCATTTGCAATATGATTCTATAGTGAAAAAACATCACCAAATGGACATGATGAAATCAATACAACGAGTGATGGAAAGGAACAACTATCACTGCCCGGCCATCCTGTGTTCATCAGGTCAGTCAATTTTGCAATTCTGCATGATTTTTGAGCTTGCCAAATTCGTGATGGTAAATGCCCATTGAAACAGTTCATCAGTTCAGTCAATTTTGGCCCCCAAAAAAGTGACTTTTGACTTTGACTTTTGACTTCCTATGAAATCATATTGCAAATGGACAAATCATGTTCCTTATGCACAAGTAAAAAAAAAAAAATATGATAATAAAATATGACTAAAGTATGTTCATACAGTTCTTACACAAAAAAATCGAAAGAATTTCGAAAAACGGTCCAGAAAGTACTTTTTTAAGGGGTGATACGTTTTTGACAAAAAAACATTTTTTTAAAATGTTGCCTTTGGATGTTGACTTGGGTTGCATTTCCAATATGAAAAACCCCGGTGGAGCGCACTCGCCACCTGTTGGATTTTTGAAGTGTTACAACTGGCACTTGCCATATTGCATTTGCAATCAACTTTACACGAATCAACGCCACATTGGGTGGTATTGGACATTGTGTATTTGGTTTGTCCAATGCCAATGTTTTGCCATTCATTTTTGTCCATTTCAGGGGAGTATTCTGTTTCAGGGGAGTATTCAGAGTTCTGTCTTTCTATCCAGGTCTGTGCACAAACAGTTCGAGCTTCTACTTTAAAAATCCACCTTTCCAGAAATAAGTCTCTCACCGTTGCCACTTGTTATAGACCCCCTCAGCCCCCAGCTGTGCCCATGGACACCATATGTGAATTGATTTCCCCCCATCTATCTTCAGAGTTCGTAATGTTAGGTGACCTAAACTGGGACATGCTTAAAACTTCTTGGTGACAGGGGGCAGTATTTTCACGTCCGGATGAAATGCATGCCCAAATGTAACTACCTGCTACTCATCCCCAGAAGATAAGATATGCATATTATTAGCAGATTTGGGTGGAAAACACTCTGAAGTTTCTAAAACTGTTTGAATCATGTCTGTGGGTATAACAGAACTTATTTAGCAGGCGAAACCCAAAGGACAAACCATTCAGATATTTTTTTTGAGGTCACTCTCTTTTCAATGAGTTTCATTGGGAATCCAGATTTCTAAAGGACCTTCTTGCAGTTCCTACCGCTTCCACTGGATGTCACCAGTCTTTAGAAATTGGTTGAGGTTTTTCCTTTGTGAAATGAAGAAGTACGGCCATCTTGAACGAGGGTCACTTGAAGTGTACTGTTAGATAGAGGCGTGTGACCAGAAAGCTAGCTACAGTTTGTTTTCCTCCTGTATTGAAGACAGATCATCCCGTCTTCAATTTTATTGATTATTTACATTAGAAAATACCTAAAGTTGTATTACAAAAGTAGTTTGAAATGTTTTGGCAAAGTTTACAGGTAACGTTTGAGATATTTTGTAGTCACGTTGGAACCAGTGTTTTTCTGGATCAAACGCGCCAAATAAATGAACATTTTGGATATATATTGACGGAATTAATCGAACAAAAGGACCATTTGTGATGTTTATGGGACATATTGCAGTGCCGACAAAAGAAGCTCGTCAAAGGTAAGGCATGAATTATATTTTTATTTCTGCGTTTCGTGTCACGCCTGCAGGGTTGAAATATCATTTTCTCTCTTTGTTTTATGGAGGTGCTATCCTCAGATATTAGCATCGTTTGCTTTCCCCCAAAAATCATTTTTGAAATCTGACATGTTGGCTGGATTCACAACAAGTGTAGCTTTAATTTGCTATCTTGAATGTGTGATTTAATGAAAGTTAGATTTTTATAGTAATTTATTTGAATTTGGTGCTCTGCATTTTCCCTGGCTTTTGGCCAGATGGGACATTAGCGTCCCACATATCCCAGAGAGGTTTTAACACCCCGGCCGTTCTACAATCTAAGCTAGATGCCCTCCATCTCACGCAAATTATCAAGGAAACTACCAGGTACAACCCTTTCTAAAATCTTTGAAATAATGTAACATGGGCTCAAACCAGGGACCCTATGAACACATCGATAACAATCACACATGAAGCATCGTTATATATAACTCCACAAGGAAACAGCTACTTCAAGGTCTCAAATCAAGTGACGTCACAGATTGAAACACTACTAGCACACACTGCTAACTAGCTAGCCATTTCACACCAGTTACATATAAGTCGCTTTGAACATATATAATATATTAGATTACTCTAAATTAAAACATTTCTAGAATGGCCTCTTTCCCTCTTGGGTGCATTAACCAATATTGAATCTGACATTAATTTTCCCCAAGATGCTGTGCTGCAGGATGACATACGCTCTAAAATCAGTTTTTATTTTTGCCCACTTCAGGAATTTAGATTTTTTTGTGTAGTTACCTTTTAATTCATGTGCACATACCTCTAGTATTGTTTGGTTAGCAATAGTGATGGGCAGTCTTTTTTTTGTGACTGCTCATTTGGCTTTATCCATTTAAAAAGAGCCAGCTTATTTGGCTCCCAAACGGCTCTTCATTCAAAATACTTAACAATCAACCTACAACCATTGCGAATCTCCAATGTTAAGCCCAGAAGGTAGGTTACCATTGTCAGGTCTGAAAAAAATCAGCATGGACCAGATTGACGTGCTCTCCCTACTATTTATTGTTTCTGCAGTGTCCTTTAATGTACTTGTCCTCTTGCTCAGTTGTGCACCGGGACCTCCCACTCCTCTTTCTGTTCTGGTTAGGGCCAGTTTGCTCTGTTCTGTGAAGGGAGTAGTGCACAGCATTGTACGAGATCCTCAGTTTCTTGGCAATTTCTCACATGGAATAGCCTTAATTTCTCAGAACAAGAATAGACTGACACGTTTTAGAATAAATTTTGAGCCAGAACAACAGTTTTCAGCTGTGCTAACATAATTGCAAAAGGGTTTTCTAATGATCAATTAGCCTTTTAAAATTATAAACTTGGTTTGGCTAACACAACATGCCATTGGAACACAGGAGTGATGGTTGCTGATAATGGGCCTCTGTACGTCTATGTAAATATTCCATAAAAAAAATCTGCCGTTTCCAGCTACAATAGTCATTTACAACATTGACAATGTATATACTGTATTTCTGATCAATTTGATGTTATTTTAATGGACAAAAAAAGGCTTTTCTTTCAAAAACAAGGACATTTCTAAGTGACCCCAAACTTTTGAACGGTAGTGTAGATAGCCAAGGAAGGCACTGAGCCCAAGCTGTCCCCACAAACCCACGTGCTTGAGATGTCCTCCTCTACCTCATACTATTCCTCAACAATTCCATCCCCAGGCTGCTGCACTGACTGCTGATAGGTCAGTTCAGACAGAGACCTGCCATTTAAGATATTTAATGTACTGTTTTCAGTTTATTTGTGAGCATCCATCCATTCTCTCTTGGAGATTGTATAGAAATATGTATCTTTTGTGTTTCTTAAATGCAGAGGTGAGTGGCATCAGACGTGAGTTATTCTCCTCCAGAGGAGGAGAAGAGGGCAAGCGACCTGGCAGAGGATGCTGAAACCATTCTAATGGTAAGACAACCTGAAAAATATGTGGCGAAAGAAACGCACACCTATTAAGACGAGGTGCTGGCTAGTACTACTCTTGAAAAGGGAAAGGAGAGCTGCACACTGTAGGAGCTCAAATGAAATAATTGAGCAACCAACGTTTCGACAGACAAACCGTTGGTTATTCAATTATTGCATCTGTGCTCCTAGAATGTGCAGCTCTCCTTTTTATTTTTCAACCTCAAAAATATACCAGGCCTATAAGAATTCTGCTTTTGACATCATACTTTATTTGCTCTAAAGGAATTTTACATATGTCCTGATCCAATATGTTTTCCACCTGATCACATCAATAATTTGAGATTTGTTTGAAATTTAGTATAGACTCATTTGGAGAAGTCTAGTAAATCAATGTAACATACACCACATTTATTTATTTTAGTCAGGTCTAAAGAAACATTATGATATGAAGAAAATATATTTCAGAAGAACAGAACATGAGTAGATCTACTATCTGTTATCTGGCTACGCTCCATGCCATACGCTGTAGACTTGTTCATTTAGCTGACAAGATATGCGTATAAGTCCCGTGGCATTATTTTATATTATTTTATAGTAAGAAGAATATAATTGAACATAGAAAGGATATTTTTCCCATTCTGGAGCGAGTGCACATACAGTACTGTTGAGCGTAAAAGTGCTCATTTGAAACAGGTCCTATACGCTAGACTTAGGGTTATTTGGCAACTTTAGTTGTGAACAATACAAACCTTAGAATGTCATAGAAATCAAAACATATACGGGCTGCATGATGCAACTATAGGCTATTGATGATATGATACATTTGCAAAAAACCTTGTGCTCTGTTCCTTGTCTCAGGTGGCACAGCTGTTCTCTCATCAAGTGATCATATGTTCACCCATCAGACTTTTCTCAGTTTAATCTTGTTTTTACTAATATGTAAAATGTATGATTTAGAATGGCCCATTATTAAATGGTCAGGAACAGGGGCAAGAGAAAAAACATGTCATCCGCATATCGAATAGCGAATGGAGGCCGGGAGCAGTTCTGTTCCTTAATGATGCCTGGTAGGCTACTTCGGTGTTAAAGCGGAGCTGTGCCTAATTTGAGCAGCTGAGAAATAAATATAATAACACTTATTTCACACCCACACATCCAATCACTGTTTGAGGAGCATGCTCACACTGCGCAACAGGTGATATTCCACCCAAACTCTGTATGCCATGGGCTTTCCAACGCTGTTCCTGCAGCTACCGAGTGCTTAATTTGGGAAACCAAGTGAAATCTGCTTGGAAACATCAATAGCAACATGTTTTCACAATGACACACATTTCACTAAACCGTTGACAGACCCTCTGCACGCTCAATAAAGGAATAAAGGAGAGAGGAGATGGAAATGCATGGTGGTGAGAAATTCTGTCTAGCTAAAATGGTAAAATGTCAGCCAATTAATTATGAAAATATAACAAATTCAAAATCAAATAAAAATTCACTATAATTGTAAGCCATCCAGTACAATCAATGAAACAAAATCATTGCCTAGGGCTGTATGTTCCCTCCTAGACTCTTGGATATAAATTTGAGCATACAGTGCATTCAGACCCCTTCCCTTACTCCACATTTTGTCACATGAAATGTTTTTCCTCATCAATCTACACACATTACGCCATAATGACAAAGACAAAACAGGTTTTTATAAATTTTTTGCAAATCGATAACATTTTGTTTTTAAATACCTTAAGTATTCAGACCCTTTGCTATGAGACTCGAAATTGAGCTCAGGTGCATCCTGTTTCCATTGCTCATTCTTGACATGTTTCTACAACTTGATTGAAGTCCACCTGTGGTAAATTAAATTGATTGGACATGATTTGGAAAGGTAAACACCTGTCTATATAATGTTCCACAGTTGACAGTGCATGTCAGAGCAAAAACCAAGCCATGAGGTCGATTGAATTGTCCAAAGAGCTTTGAGACAGGATTGTGTCGAGGCACAGATCTGGGGAAGGGTACCAAAACATTTCTGCAGCATGTAAGGTCCCCAAGAACACAGCGTCCTCCATCAATCTTCAATGGAAGAAGTTTGTAACCACCAAGACTCTTCAAAGAGCTGGCAACCCGGCCAAACTGAACAATCGGGGAGGTGGGCCTTGGTCAGGGAGGTGATCAAGAACCCGATGGTCACTCTGATAGAGCTCCAGAGATCCTCTGTGGAGAGGGGAGAACCTTCAAGAAGGACAACCATCTCTGCAACACTTCACCAATCAGGCTTTTATGGTAGAGTGGACAGACGGAAGCCACTCCTCAGTAGTTTGTCAAAAGGCACCAAAATGCCTCCCAGACCATGAGAAACAAGATCCTCTGGTCTGATGAAACGAAGAGTGAACTCTTTGGCCTGAATGCCAAGTGTCATGTCTGGAAGAAACATGGCACCATCCCTACGGTGAATAATGGAGGTGGCAGCATCAAGCTTTGGAGATGTTTTTCAGCGTTAGGGACTGGGAGACTAGTCAGGATCGAGGGAAAGATGAATGGAGAAAAGTACAGAGAGATCCTTGATGAAAATCTACTCCAGAGCGCTCAGGACCTCAGAAAGTGGCGAAGGTTCACCTTCAAACAGGACACGACCCTAAGCACAAAACCAAGACAACGCATGAGTGGCTTCGGGACAAGTCTCTGAATGTCATTGAGTAGCCCAGCCAGAGCCCGGACTTGAACCCGATTGAACATTTCTGGAGAGACCTGAAAATAGCTGTGCAGGGATGCTTCCCATCCAACCTGACAGAGCTTGAGAAGATCTGCAGAGAAGAATGGGAGAAACTCCCCAAATACAGGTGAGCCAATCTTGTAGCATCATACCCAAGAAGACTTGAGGCTGTATTCGCTGCCAGACGTGGCCACGAGCCATTTAAATTACAGGTTATAACGCAACAAAACATGAAAAATGCCAAGGGGGATGAATTATTTTGCAAGGCACTGTACAGCGTCACAAGGAATTTGTGTATGTGTTATGAATGACCAAAGTTTTCTGACTTTAAAGTAAGTAATCTGTCACGCGATATAGAGACTACTGTTGACGTTGGAAGTTTACATTCACTTAGGTTGGAGTCATTAAAACTCATCTTTCAACCACTCCTTAAATTTCTTGTTAACAAACTATAGTTTTGGCAAGTCGGTTAGGACATCTACTTTGTGCATGACAAGTCATTTTTCTAACAATTGTTTATAGAGAGATTATTTCCCTTATAATTCACTGAATCACATATCCAGTGGGTTAGAATTGTACATACACTAAATTGATTGTGCCTTTAACTTTTTTGGGATAGGGGGCAGCATTTTCACTTTTGGATGAATAGCGTGCCCAGAGTGAAGTGCCTCCTACTCTCCCAGATGCTAATATATGCATATTATTATTAGTATTGGATAGAAAACACTCCAAAGTTTCTAAAACTGTTTGAATGATGTCTGTGAGTATAACAGAACTCATACAGCAGGCGAAAACCTGAGAAAATTCCAACCAGGAAGTGGGACATCTGCGGTTTGTAGTTTTTCAAAGCTTGGCCTACCGAATACACATTGAGATATGGATAAAGTTGTACTTCCTACAACTTCCACTAGATGTCAACTGTCTTTAGAAACGTGAATGAGGATTCTACAATAAAGGAGGGGCTCATGAGACCTCTTTGAGTCAGTGGTCTGGCAGAGTGCCTTGGTCTCATGACTTGCGCTCCCGACAGAGTTACCTCTCGTTTCAGTGCTTTTCTTCAGACAAAGGAATTCTCCGGTTGGAACATTATTGATGTTTTATGTTAAAAACATCCTAAGAATTAGATTCCAACCATCGCTTGACATGCTTCTAAAGGACTGTAACGGAAATGTTCGAGTTTTTGTCTGGACGAAGTGCTTGCGCCTCATGAAGATGAATTAGTGGGCTGAACACGGTAACAACAAGTGGCCATTTTGACATAAATGATTGACTTCATGGAACTTAATGGAACAAATCAGTCATTTATTGTCGAACTGCGATTCCTGGGAGTACCTTTTGATGAAGATCATCAAAGGTAAGTGAATATTTATGGTGATATTTTTAACTTCTGTTGACTCCAAAATGGCTGATATTCCTCTGGCTGTTTTGGGTTCTGAGCGCCGTACTCAGATTATGCTTTTTCCATAAAGTTTTTTTGAAGTCTGACACAGCGGTTGCATTAAATGCTTTTTCAGTCCTTCCACTTGCGTGTAGAAAGGGACAGAAAAAAAGTTTCCTTGTGAGGTTAGTGGTGTATCCAGGGAGAAAAATATTCTTCTGAATTTTCAGTTGTGGTCTTATGCTGCTATGCATTGGAATTATTTAGCAAATGCAGTAGTACTGAAAAAAGTGTATATCCTGACTAAAGTACTAATTACTCAGAATACCAAAATAACAAAGAATGAAACACCATACATTTAGATAAATCATTTTTTACTATTTATTTAGATGTGTGACATCTGCCAAAGTCTGCCACCCCCTTAACATATAAACACAGACACTGAAAATGTGCTTATTTTTTTAAATAAATCTGGTAGCTCTCAAGAGCCTTTTCTTTCCTGAGCAGTTCATTTTCAGGAGTGTGCTGCCAGCCATGAATAATGAAAAGTTAAGATATTGCCATGCTTTCACATAGAGACGTAGTTTATGTTTACATTTTAGCAGACTCTCTTATCCAGAGCAACAAGGATAAGTGCCTTGCTCAAGGGAACATCAAAAGATTTTTCACCTAGACGATTCGGTGATTCAAACCAGACACCTTTCAATTACTGCCAATGCTCTCAACAGCTAGATTACAAAACACAAAACATTAAACACAAAAAGGAAAATGGTAGTAGATAATTGGTAAGCTGGTTAAATGAAATACTGGTCTTGGAACTTTCAGACGGATGGAGTGGCCTTCTGGTCAGACTTCGGAGGCGCGCACCCCACCCACCGCTTCCGAGTATTTTACTCGGTAATGTCCAGTCTCTAGATAACAAGGTAGATGAAATTAGGTCAAGGGTTGCTTTCCAGAGAGATATCAGGGATTCTCTCTAGGGACATGCTGTCGGATTCGGTATAGCCACCGGGATTCTTTGTGCGTTGCGCTAACAGGAATAAACATCTCTCTGGGAAGAAGAAGGGCAGGGGTTTATGTTTGATGATTAACGACTCACGGTGTAATTGTAATAACATACAGCAACTCAAGTCCTTTTGTTCACCCGACCTTGAATACCTCAATCAAATGCCAATCGTATCATCTCCCAAGATAATTCTCAACGGTTATTGTCACAGCTGTGTATATCCCCCCTCAAGCCGATACAATGACAGCCCTCAAGGAACTTCACTGGACTCTATGCAAACTGGAAACCATATATCCTGAGGCAGCATTTACTGTAGCTGGGGATTTTAACAAAGCAAATTTGAGAACAATGCTACCTAAATTCTATCATAATAATGATTGTAGTACCCAGGCTGGCAAAACACTGAATGTTTTACTTTTTTTCACCTTTATTTAACCAGGTAGGCAAGTTGAGAACAAATTCTCATTTACAATTGTGACCTGGCCAAGATAAAGCAAAGCAGTTCGACACATACAACAACACAGAGTTACACATGGAGTAAAACAAACATACAGTCAATAATACAGTAGAAAAATAAGTCTATATACAATGTGAATAAATTAGGTGAGATAAGGGAGGTAAAGGCAAAAGAAGGCCATGGTGGCGAAGTAAAACCAATATAGCAAGTAAAACACTGGAATGGTAGATTTGCAGTGGAAAAATGTGCAAAGTAGAAATATAAATAATGGGGTGCAAAGGAGCAAAATAAATAAACACAGTTGGGGAAGGGGTAGTTGTTTGGGCTAAATAATAGATGGGCTATCTACAGGTGCAGTAATCTGTGAGCTACTCTGACAGCTGGTGCTTGAAGCAGGTTAGGGAGATAAGTGTTCCCAGTTTCAGAGATGTTTGTAGTTCGCTCCAGTCATTGGCAGCAGAGAACTGGAAGGAGAGGCGGCCAAAGGAGGAATTGGTTTTGGGGGTGACCAGAGAGATATACCTGCTGGAGCGCGTACTACGGGTGGGTGCTGCTATGGTGACCAGCAAGCTGAGATAAGGGGGGACTTTACCAAGCAGGATCTTATAGACGACCTGGAGACAGTGGGTTTGGCGACGAGTACGAATCGAGGGCCAGCCAACGAGAGCGTACAGGTTGAAGTGCTGGGTAGTATATGGGGCTTTGATGACCAAACAGATGACACTGTGATAGACTGCATCCAATTTATTGAGTAGGGTATTGGAGGCAATTTTGTAAATGACATCGCCGAAGTCGAGGATTGGTAGGATGGTCAGTTTTACGAGGGTATGTTTGGCAGCATGAGTGAAGGATGCTTTAGGAAGATAGGAAGACAATTCTAGATTTAACTTTGGATTGGAGATGTTTGATGTGAGTCTGGAAGGAGAGTTTACAGTCTATCCAGACACCTAGGTATTTGTAGTTGTCCACATATTCACAAGTCAGAACCGTCCAGAGTGGTGATGCTGGATGGGCGGGCAGGTGCAGGCAGCGATCGGTTGAAGAGCATGCATTTAGTTTTACTTGTATTTAAGAGCAGTTGGAGGCCACGGAAGGAGAGTTGTATGGCATTGAAGCTCGTCTGCAGGGTTGTTAGCACAGTGTCCAAAGAAGGGCCAGAAGTCTACAGAATGGTGTCGTCTGTGTAGAGGTGGATCAGAGACTCACCAGCAGCAAGAGCAACATCATTGATGTATACAGAGAAGAGAATCGGTCCAAGAATTGAACCCTGTGACACCCCCATAGAGACTGCCAGAGGCCCGGACAACAGGCCCTCCGATTTGACACACTGAACTCTATCAGAGAAGTAGTTGGTGAACACGGTGAGGCAATAATTGAGAAACACAGGCTATTGAGTCTGCCGATGAGGATGTGGTGATTGACAGAGTCGAAAGCATTGGCCAGGTCATTGAATACGGCTGCACAGTATTGTTTCTTATCGATGGCGGTTAAGATATCATTTAGGACCTTGAGCGTGGCTGAGGTGCACCCATGATCAGCTCTGAAGCCAGATTGCATAGCGGAGAAGGTGCGGTGGGATTCTAAATGGTCGGTAATCTGTTTGTTGACTTGACTTTCGAAGACCTTAGAAAGGCAGGGTAGGATTGATATAGGTCTGTACCAGTTTGGGTCAAGAGTGACACCCCCTTTGAAGAGGGGGATGACCACAACAGTTTTCCAATCAATAGGAAACTCAGATGACACGAAAGAGAGGTTGAACAGACTAGTAATAGGGGTTGCAACAATTTCGGCAGATCATTTTAGAAAGAAAGGGTCCAGATTTTCTAGCCCGGCTGATTTGTAGGGGTCCAGATTTTGCAGCTGTTTCAGAACAACAGCTGACTGGATTTGGGAGAAGGAGAAACGGGAAAGGCTTGGGCGAGTTGCTGTGGGGGCTGCAACGCTGTTGATCGGGGTAGGGGTAGCCAGGTGGAAAGCATGGCCAGCTGTAGAAAAATGCTTATTGAAATTGTCATTTATAGTGGATTTATTGGTGGTGACAGAGTTTCCTAATCACTGCTTACTAATCAACTTCCACGATGCATACAAGGCCCTCCCCCACCTCCCATTAGGTAAATCCGCGACTCCATTTTGCTCCTCCCCTCCTATCCAGAAACTCAAACAGGATGCACCTGTGACAATTACTATTCAACGCTGGTCTGACCAATCGGAATCCACGCTTCAAGATTGTTTTGATCACGCTGACTGGGATATGTTCCGGGTAGCCTCAGAGAATAATACCGAGTTATACGCTGATTCGGTGATTGAGTTTATAAGGAAGTACATAGGAGATAATGTACCTACTGTGACAATTAAAACCTACCCTAACCAGAAACCGTGGATAGATGGCGGCATTCGAGCAAAACTGAAAGTGCGAACCACCACATTTAAACATGGCAAGGTGACTGGGAATTTGGCTGAAATACAGTGTATTTATTCCCTCTGCAAGGCAATCAAACAAGCAAAATGTCAGTATAGGGACAAAGTGGAGTGTCAATTCAATGGCTCAGACACGAGACGTATGTGGCAGGGTCTACAGATAATCACGAAAATACAAATCAGCCACATCACGGACACCAACGTCTTGCTTGCAGACAAGCTAAACACCTTCATTGCCCGCTTTGAGGATAATAGAGTGCCACCGACGCGGCCCACTACCAAGGACTGTGGGCTCTCCTTCTCCATGGCCCGACATGAGTATGACATTTAAATGTGTTAACCCTCGCAATGCTGCCGGCCCAGACAGCATCCCTAGCCGAGTCTTCAGAGCATGGGCAGACCAGCTGGCTGGTGTGTTTACAGACACATTCAATCTCTCCCTATCCCAGTCTGCTGTCCCAACATGCTTCAAGATGGCCACCATTGTTCCTGTACCCAAGAAGGGAAAGGGAACTTAACTGAATGACTATCACTAGCACTCACTAGCACTCACTGACTAGAACTCACTTCTGTCATCATGAAGTGCTTTGAGAGACTAGTCAAGGATCATATCACCTCCACCTTACCTACCTTACCTACCGCCACAATAGGTCCACAGTTGATGCAATCGCCATCACACTGCACAATCCCATAAGGACAAGAGGAATACCTATGTAAGAAAGCTGTTTATTGACTACAGCTCAGGATTCAACAGAGGGTGGTGCGGTCTGCACGATGCATCACCGAGGGCAAAATACTTGCCCTCCAGGACACCTACAGCACCTGATGTCACAGAAAGGCTAAACAGATCACCAAGGACAACAACCACCTGAGCCACTGTCTGTTCACCCCGCTACCATCCAGAAGGCGAGGTCAGTACAGGTGCAGCAAAGCAGGGACCGAGAGACTGAAAAAGAGCTTCTATCTCAAGGCCATCAGACTGCTAAACAGCCATCACTAACACAGAGAGTCTGCTGCCGACATACAGACTTGAAATCATTGGCCACTCTAACAAATGTTTCACTAGTCACTTTATTAATTCCACTTTAATAATGATGTTTACATATCTTGCATTACTCATCCCAAATGTATTTTATACCATCTATTGCATCCTGCCTATGCCACTCAATCATTGCTCATCCATATATTGATATGTACATTTCCTTATTCCATCCCTTCACTTAGATTTGTGTGTATTAGGTAGTTGTTGTGGAGTTGTTAGATTACTTGTTTATATTGCTGCACTGTCGGAACTAGAAGCACAAGCATTTCGCTACACTCGCAATAACATCTGCTAACCATGTGTATGTGACCAATAACATTTGATATGAGGACATTTGGGGAAATAGGGACATGTCTGTCTATTTTGCCAAATTGCTCAAAATGTCTGTATTTTAATGGTTTGAAGTTCTACACCATTTTAATCACGATAACCTATTATTGCTAATGATGTAAGTTTGGGCAGTGTACAATGCTGTTACCAATTTCTGGTAAGTTAAAATGTCAACAACAACAACAACAAATGACTCATGAACTCTGAGGTCATCCCATTGTTTCCTATCGGGGAAATATAGGTATGTCTGTTTTTTTCACAAAATATCTCGCAATGTGAATATTTAGATTTTTCAAGTCAGACACCATTTTAAATCAGGAGAATTTCCTCTTTGTAATTATGTAAATCTGGCCAGCACCCGCAGTTGTCATCGATCACTAGACCAGAAATAGTCAGAAGTTTTCATTTTTTCCTACTTCCTCATTACACAGACATAAGCACAGTTGACAACATCGAGGTGCGGATGTTTACTTTCTACACAAGTTAATTTTTTTCCAGTTTCGTCATAAGAACAGATTGCAGTTATAAAATAAAAAAGGGATGCATTTTCTTGTGCCATTTAGGAGAAATTGAATTCTAACCATCACTCCAGTCAGAAGAGGCTCTGCGAAGGTCCGTTTCAATTAATTTGCTATGGCCTCGCGCTAGCGTTCGTGCTCAGCCAACGTTCTTTTGCCGTTTTTCAGCCTTGGGTGAATTTTGACTTGTTCTATTGTCCAGCTTAACCTTAGGTTCCCTTAAAATCCAACTCTCTCCACCAGTATCTCCCTGAGAAATACATGTTTGTGTGATGTTACCGGACTGAATTTTATAGCTAGATTGATGCATTTTATGGTGTGGTTCGGGGCCAAAAATCAACAACCACACACACTACCATGTCAACAATCTGCATATCTAGCTTTAGCCAGCTAACGTTAGCCAGTTTTAATAAATGCATTGGGCATCTTGTGTGGTTTGTACAGTGTAGCTACATGATGTAGCTATCGTTAGATTACTTTGAGTACAAAACAGTCCAAATACAGATGTTAGCTAGCTAAGTAGCAGTGTTAGCAAGCTTGAACATTGAACACACTAAGGTTAAAAACACAACAACCCTTATCTACCAGTCCATGAGAACAGTGGCCATTTCACTCCATTTTCCACCTTTCAAAAGGAATTCCAATGTTTATCTGGTTTATGGTCATGAGCAGTCTTCTTCTCACTTTTTTTTCTCTTTTGGGGTCGAGTTGATTCAGATCTAAGAATGATGTTTGTTTCTGTCAACATTTTCTGAAAACATTGTCCCTGCTACCAGGACAGTTTATCTGAAAACAAGTTAGCTAGTTTTGTCTGCTCTGTGTTTGTTTCTGGCGGCTGTCACGCCCTGACCATAGAGAGCCATTGTTTTTCTATGGTGAAGTAGGTCAGGGAGTGATCTAGTTTATTTATTTCTATGTGGTGTTCTTGTTTATTTTCTATGTTAGTGATTTGTATGATTCCCAATTAGAGTCAGCTGATAATCGTTGTCTCTAATTGGGGATCATATTTAAGTAGCTGTTTTTCCCACCTATGCTTGTGGGATATTATTTTGTGTTTTGTGCACCACTTAGTCACGTTTCATTGTTTCTTTACTGTTTTGTTTTGCTTAAGTTTCACAAAGAAATAAAGATGTGGAACTCAACCTCCGCTGCGCCTTGGTCCGTCTCTACACACAGTCGTGACAGCAGCTGTAGCTTGCAAGTGACTTTCACTTCATCTCAAGTGCCAGGTGATGTTCCAGCAAGGTTGTTAGATTAGGCGGGAAGACACACCATGCCCAGAAGGCCAGCCCAAGGCGGCTCAGGGCTCAACCCACTTGTTTTCGTTCAAAATGAAAATGCAACACAAGATGTGGGGCGGCATGGAGTGTTGCGTCATTTAAGTTAACTTAGTTCAAGGTGGTTCAAGGTAAACAGAAGATTTATACTCATTAATATTATTTCAAAGCACATAATTCAAACGGACTTATCAAGACCAAACAACCTTGCTATTAACACTGTCCTCATTCAGTTTCAAAGCAAAGCAGAACATCCAGGTGCTTACCCTCTTAAAGACTCCGCCTCCATCTCGGTAGACTCTACCTCTTGCAGGTGCTTATAGGCGGGGCCAGCAACCCTTGGTCCTCGAGAGATTGGCAGGGTCCTGAAGTGATGAGTGTCCTGGTGTCTTTGGGCTGGACTGAGGGACAGGGAGCTACTCCTGGAATGAGCCATGTGAAATAATACGTGACAGAAACAGAAAACATTGAAATGGGTCACAAATGGGTCATCTTATTTGAAGATAAAAATATTAATTTTCCTGTTGTGAAGCCATCAGTGTGATTTTCATGTTAGCTGCTAACTCTGTTAAACTGTAAATCAAACGGGAATGTCCCGATTCTGACTGCTTTTAGAGATGCAGATAAGGGCCTTTGTGTCTGGTACCGGAGCCTAGATGTATATTAACATATTTATTACCAACTGCAATCATCATAAATATTTTTTACATTCCATGAAAGCGCTGTTTATATTGTGCCATATGTGTACATTTTACTTGGCTGCATCCACTTCTGTAGACTGGAGCGGCCCATTTAAACAAGCGGGGCAGGAAGAACAAGAGAAGATGTTCTACTGTATGAGTACCTGAAGCTTTTCCCTTTGGGGAGTGCTCTGTTGAGAGTCGGTGGAGCTGCTGTTGGTGCGGCAGCTGACAGACTGCTGCACCCTTGAGGAGGGGAGAACCCATGAGATTTGTAGCACTGCAGTGAAAGACAAAAATACCTAATAAGGACATGAGTTGAGGAAAGTAGGAAGCATATATTAGGAAAACATTGAGTTCATTGTACATAATATAAACAAACTGAATACACCTACAGTATGCACACAAGCCCACATACACACAAATATTTACACACACACACACGGCCCATTGCGGAGCCGTAGATAACACTCAATTATGCTCAAAGAGATATTCAACGTCTGCTTTTTTACCCATTCACCAATAGGTGCCCTTTGCGAGCATTGAAAAACCTCGTTGGTCTTTGAGTTTGAAATTCAATGCATGACTGAGGGACCTTATAATATCAATTTAATCCATTTCAAATTCAGTCTAACACAACAAATTGTGGAAAAAGTAATACTTTCCATTCACACCCCTTGACTTTTTCCACATTTTGTTGTGTTACAGACTGAATTTAAAATATATTAAATTGAGATGATTACACCTAATCACAATACCCCATAATGTCAGTGGAATTGTGTTTTTCAATTTTTAATGTATAAAAAATAAAAAGTTGAAATGTCTTGAGTCAATAAGTATTCACTCCCTTTGTTATGGCAAGCCTAAATAAGTTCAGGAGTAGAGATTTGCTTAACAAGTTACATAATAAGTTGCATGGACTCACTCTGTTCGCAATAATATTGTTCAAAATTATTTATGAATGAGTACCTCGTCTCTGTACCCCACACATATAATTTTCTATAAGGTCCCTCAGTTGAGCAGTGAATTTCAAACACAAGGACCAGAGGTTTTCCAATGATTGCAAAGAAGAGCACCTATTGGTAGATGTGTAAAAAAAAAAGCAGACATTGAATATCCCTTTGAATATGGTGAAGTTACTAATGACACTTTAGATGGTGTATCAATACTGCCAGTCACTACAAACACACAACTCATTTGCCGGAGAGGAAGAAACCTCTCAAGGATTTCACCATGAGGCCAAACAAAACAGTTACAGAGTTTATTGGCTGTGAGAGGAGAAAGCTGGATCGATCAACAACATTGTTTTTAATCCAAAAATCTAACCTAATTGAAAAAGTGAAAAGAAAGAAGCCTGGACAGAATAAAAATATTCCAAAACATGCATCCTGTTTGAAACAAGGCACTAAAGTAATAAAATGTTGCCAAGCAATACACTTAAACTTTTTGCCCGGGATACAAAGTGTTATGTTTGTGGCAAATCCAATTCAACACATTACAGAGTATTGCTCTCCCTAATTTCAAGCATGGTGGTGACTGCATAATGTTATGCATTTGCTTGTAATCATTAAGGACGGGGGAGTTTCAGGATGAAAAATAAATGGAATGGAGTTAATTAAGCACGGACAAAATCCTACTGGAAATCCTGGTTCAGTTTGATTTCCACCAGACACTGGGAGATGAATTCACGTTTCAGCAGGTCAATAACCTAAAACACAAGGCCAAATCTACACTGGAGTTACTTACCAAGAAGACATTGAATGTTCCTTAGTGGCCAAGCTACAGTTTTGATTTAAATCTACTTGAAAATTTAGAAATGATCAACAACCAATTTGAAAGAGCTAGAAGAATTTAGAATAGAATAATTGGCAAATGTTGCCCAATCCAGGTGTGGAAAGCTCTTAGAGACTTACCCAGAAAGACTCACAGCTGTAATCGCTCCCAAAGGTGCTTCAACACATGGGTGTGAATACTTATTTTATTTTACATTTGTCTCCATTTAATTTAATAAATTAGAAATAATTTCCAAAAACATGTTTTCACTTTGTTATTATGGAGTATTGTGTGTAGATGGATGAGATTTTTTTTATTTTCAATTCAACAAAATGTGGAATAAGAATAATAAGGGTATGAAAAGTCACTCAGCAGAAAAAGAAGCAATAGTCCTGAGTCACTCTAGGAGATGTTCCCCCATGATAAATGCCCCCCTCAGCCCAGGCAGAGTGATTTGATTAGACTTTCCATTAAAAAATAGATTAACAGTTGCCACTTCCTGACTACACTCGCTGACATGGAACTCTCTTCCAATTTATATTAAGCAAGTGAACAGCAAACCTGGTTTTCAAAAAAAAACATATAAAGCAACACCTCATAGCGCAACGCCTCTTCCTCATGTGACCTACTTGTTGTGAGCATTTACCGACATGCATGTTCCACAGATTTTTTTTATTTAACTAGGCAAGTCAGTTAAGATCAAAGTCTTATTTACAATGACAGCCTAGGAACTGTGGGTTAACTGCCTTGTTCAGTGGCAGAACAAAATATTTTTACCTTGTCAACTCGGGGATTCGATCTAGCAACCTTTCAGGTATAGAACCAATGCTCTAAGGACTAGGCCTCCTGATATATAAACGCACACTGCAGGTTAATGTTTTAAATGTATGTAAATTGTAAAGTCTTTTGTCTGTAATGTCTTTTTTGTTTTGTCGGACCACAGTCAGTAAGACCAGCTGTCACCATTGGTGTCGGATAATGGTGATCCTAATAAATCAAATAAATCACAGTACTTTCTACAGCGGTCAATAATTAATCCCAGACAGGATTACATTTATGGATTCCTAAAGAATCTCTCTCTTTTCCTGGATCAAAATTAGAACCATTAACTTATAACAAGGGCCTCTGTACTGGGAGCTTTAACTTCTTGACACACCCATCCCTTTAGCGGGATCATTTTCATCACCCGCTGAATTGCAGGGCGCCAAATCCAAATTAAAATACTAAAAATATTTAATTTTCATGAAATCACAAGTGCAATATAAAAAAACACAGTTTA
This sequence comes from Oncorhynchus mykiss, assembly GCF_057628025.1. Classification (NCBI taxonomy): domain Eukaryota; kingdom Metazoa; phylum Chordata; class Actinopteri; order Salmoniformes; family Salmonidae; genus Oncorhynchus; species Oncorhynchus mykiss. Next base: position 5,129,733 of record NC_143041.1, read on the forward strand.
GCTTGTTGTCAATCCACCTGGCCTGTCAGATTTCAAAAAAGCTTTTCGGCGAAAGAATAACAAGTGTTTATGTAAGGACATCTCTCTCAGTAGACAAAACTATTACAAACACTAGCAGCCAAGTAGATTGGTCACGAAAGTCAGAAAAGCAATAGATTAAATCGCTTACCTTTGATGATCTTTGGATGTTTGCACTCATGAGACTCCCAGTTACACAATAAATGTTCCTTTTGTTCCATAAAGATTATTTATGGAACAAAATACCTCAATTTGTTTGGCAGAAATCCACAGGCTCGAGCGGTCACGACATCGCAGACGAAATATCCAAATAGTATCCGTAATGTCCACAGAAACATGTCAAACATTTTTTATAATCAATCCTTAGGTTGTTTTTAAAATATATAATCAATAATATATCAACCGGGACTGTCGCTTTTTCAATAGGAGAGGGAAAGACAATGGCTGCCCCACTCTGTTGCGCAAGCAAAACTCTGCGCACACCCAGCTATCCACTGACGCGATGATATCTTTCTCGCTCATTTTCAAAATAAAAGCCTGAAACTATGTCTAAAGACTGTTGACACCTTGAGGAAGCGATAGGAAAAGGAATCTGTTTGATATCCCTTTAAATGGAGGCAAGGCATCCAATGGAACAGAGAGCTTTCAGGAAAAACAACACTTCCTGGTTTGATTTTCCTCAGGTTTTCGCCTGCAATATCAGTTCTGTTATACTCACAGACAATATTTTGACAGTTTTGGAAACTTTAGAGTGTTTTCTATCCTAAGCCTGCAATTATATGCATATTCTAGTTTCTGGGCCTGAGAAATAGGCCGTTTCAAATGGGTACGTTTTTTAGCCAAAAACGAAAATCCTACACTCAAAGAGCTAAGAATTCACACAAGAAGCAGTGCAATGCCCCAAAGCCTCCTGAACGGAGTATAACAGCAGATAATGTTATTCCAAGGACTGAAGTTCCCAAGATGGTCAGCCTCTGATCTTACTGTCAGAAATTAAAGCGATTGGATGTGACTTAGGTAGTGTCTCAAATAGAACCCTATTCATTATATAGTGCACAATGAATAGAGTAGTGCAAAAGTAAATAGGATGTCATTTGGGACTCCCTCTGAGTCTATTCAGATCTCTCATTCCTCATAAGATATCTCACTCTTCTCGTTCTTTGCACCCTTGACTCCAGTAGTGACCTGTTAAAACTTGTGCTCCATCGGCACAGGAAAACTGGATCATTTTGACCACCCTCTCACAAACTCTGCTGGGGGGAACGGGACGCCGAGGAGGTGGTCATTGTCATTTGACTCTCTCCGGCACAATTGCAGTAACCTTCTTAAGAGTAATGTAACATGAGTATTTTGTCTGCGTCTCGCCACTGCCAACAGCATAATTGGCATATTGAAAATTATGTTATGCCTATCAACACTTGTTTTATATGAGTTACGACGCTCCAGATACTAGTCTAAAGAAGGTCAGTTTAATTGCTTCTATGTGCCTATGTAAATAATACATTTTTAAAAATCAGCTGTTTCCAGCTACAATAGTCATTTACAACATTAGCAATGTCTACACTGTATTTCTGATCAATTTGATGTTATTTTAATGGACAACAAATGTGCATTTCTTAAAAAAACAAGAACATTTCCAAGTGACCCCAAACTTTTGAATGGTAGTGTGTATTCATTCATCTGCTTTTCATATTGATGTACTGTTCACAGTGTCAGAGGCAGGATTGCAATCGGTGTCACAGGAGTCTGTTACTGCACACATGACTAGAAGGTGTGAGAATAAAATTACACGATTATGTAATAATGCTGTTTATGCATCAGATAAGGTTTTATGAGTACTCTCTTGTCTCTGGGTTAAATTGGGCCTCTGAGGCTTGAGCTGGCAGTTGACTTGGTGATAAAAACCTAAAGACCGCATTCCAGAGATGAGATGTGGTGGGTGTAACTGAGATAGAGATCCTGGAGGAATAGAACAAAACCCTCATTGTCTCAAAATCATCATGGCATTTGGGAAACTAAGCCGGGGTGTGGTTAAAACAACACTGAGTGCAGATAACCACAGAATGAACCCAGGATGGCTTGTGGTGGACCCCAATCAGCAATGGGAAGCGTGGAACCAGCCATGACTAAGCATTTTTAGTGTCAGCTATATAAGAACTCTGCATTGTCTGTAAAGGTTAAGCTCTCGGCCACACACCTTAGAGTGTGCGGTCGACAGCTTCATTATTGCAATAATTAAATCAATATTAAATAAAGATGATTGTTTGAAAAAAGGACAGTCTCGCTCACTTGATTCAAATATTCCACCACAGAGGTTATAAATCTATGTGATTAAATGTTTCGCTGGAGACGTCTGTAATTGTCACTTGTGGCACTTCCTCTCTCACACAATCTGTCAAATTTTATTGTAGGACGTGCAAAACAAACATTCCATTCTATACTGAAAAAAAAATATAAACAATTTCAAAGATTTTACTGAGTTACAGTTCAAATAAGGAATTCATTAGACCCTATTCCATGGATTTCACATGTCTGGGAATACAGATATGCATCTGTTTGTCACAGATACATAAGAAAAAGGTTTCAGAAACCAGTCAGTATCTGGTGTGACCACTATTTGCCTCATGCAGCGCGACAGATCTCCTTTGCATAGAGTTGATCAGGCTGTTAATTGTGGCCTGTGGAATGTTGTCCCATTCCTGTTCAATGGCTGAGCGAAGTTGCTGGATATTGGCGGTAACTGGAACACGCTGTCATACATGTTGATCCAGGGCATCCCAAACATGCTCAATGGGTGAAATGTCTGGTGTGTATGCCATGGAAGAAATCTTCAGCTTCCAGGAATTGTGTACAGATCCTCATGACTATTATAATGCTGAAACATGAGGTAATGGTGGTGGATGAATAGCACGACAATTGGCCCCAGGATCTCGTCACGGTATCTCTGTGCATTAAAATTCTCTAAAACGATGTTGGAGGCAGCTTATGGTAGAGAAATGAACATTGAATTCTCTGGCAACAGCTTTGGTGGACATTCCTGCAGTCAGCATGCCAATTGCATGCTCCCACAAAACTTGAGACATCTGTGGCATTGTGTTGTGTGACAAAACTGCACATTTTAAAGTGGCCTTTTAATGTCCCCAGCACAAGGTGCACCTGTGTAATGAACATGCTGTTTAATCAGCTTCTTGATATGCCACACCTGTCAGGTGGATGTATTATCTTGGCAAATGAGAAATGTTCACTAACAGGGCTGTAAACAAATTTGAGAGACGTTGAGAGAAATAAGCATTTTGTGTAGTTACACAGCAAAATTATTTGAAATCCATTACTTCACTGTAAAATCTGCAGAGCTGAGATGGTTGTATGCCCCATATACAGTACATAATATTCTGTTGGTGGCTATGTTTAATAATATAAATTGAAAAACGTTAAGGTTAAATCAAGTGTTGTTTTATGTATCAGTTCATAAACCACGTGCCATGGAATCTGAACATCGAAAATCTCTTCCCAGCTATTTTGCTTTTTTTTTCTTCTATTGCACCGCTGTCAACATTTTGGTCCTCGGATGAAACTGGTATATTTTTTTATTTGCGCAAACTTTGCCAATTTTGGTCTTTAATAAAGGACAGTCAAACAAGTTCCCCACCTTTTCCCCTTCATTTTGCCTCGCCTTATCTTTGCAGTGATTCTGCAATCAGTTGATTGTAATTTTGGATAGAGCAGACATTTCCATATATTTTTGTTAACTGCACGTGTGACATAACCCCACCATTCCTATTCATAATTTCTATAATAAAGATCATTCCTTTTTCTTTTTTTAATCAATAAAGTTTTCATTTTCTTTTTATCAATCAGAATATTTGAGTTTAACCATAATACTTGTTGTAATATTTGTTCTGAATTTTCTGGGGGATAAAACTGGTATTGCAACCACCTTTGTATGGCATATTTTAAAACGTGATACTTTGAACAAGGTTTCATTTAGAATTAGTGGGAGGTTGTAATCTGGATAAAGACAAAAATCCAAGACATTTTTACTCATCTACAGTTCGGAATTAAGTGTAACTTTTTTATGATTGAAGCTTTTAGTGAATGGTTTAATACTTTAATATTAAATTAATAATTTTTGCCACACTTACTCGTATTCATTATATAAATATGCAAGTTTAATTTTGTCTGGCTTACCGTTCCAAATAAAGTGAATAATTTTTTGCTCAAATAATTATAAAAAACAAATTGTTTGTCATAGGCAGGGCCATAAGTAAATTGTGATATGACTAGTTAGTGTGATCCTCTCCATGGTTGCAAGATGATAACTATCAATAGAAATGTGTTCATTTATTTTTGAAAGGAAAAGAATACCAAGTATGTCTACTTGGCCATCAGACTATTTGATTGGTGAATAATAATAATTTCTATTGACCCCAAAACAATCTGAAACTCAACCAAAACAAATAGCATATGCATACAACAAGTTTGGAGTCACAAGCTTGATGTACAGTGCCTTCGTAAAGTATTCAGACTCCTTGACTTTTTACACATTTTGTTATCTTACAGCCTTACATGGTGACCAGACCGATTGCTCGCATGCGTCCACATGGCAAGTTGATTTTATTCCTCCACACTAGACACAATCAGGACACGCAGATTAAAATATCAAAACGAAATCTGAACCAACTATATTAATTTGGGGACAGGTCGATAAGCAAATATTTATGGCAATTTAGCTAGCTAGCTTGCTGTTGCTGGTTCATTTGTTCTTGAATATAAACCTTAGGTTGTTATTTTACCTGAAATGCACAAGGTCCTCTACTCCGACAATGAATCCACAGATAAAAGGGTAAACCAAGTTTGTTTCTAGTAATCTCTCCTCCTTCAGGCTTCTTCTTATTCTTTGGACTTTATACGGCGGTTGGCAACCAACTTCAAGGTGCATTACCACCACCAACTGGACTAGAGTGTGGACCTCAGTTCATCATTCAATCACCCACTTGAGTATATGCTCCTAAAAACCAATGAGGAGATGTGAGAGGCGGGACTTGCAGCGAGTCAAGTTTCAGAAATAGAACCAAGTTCTGTTTTAGGCCTGTTTGGTGGTGCTGCAGAGATGGTTGTCCTTCTGGAAGGTTCTCCGATCACCACAGAGGAACTCTAGAGCTCTGTCAGAGTGACCATAGGTTTCTTGGTCATCTTCCTGACCAAGGCCTTTATCCCCCGATTGCTCAGTTTGCTCAGCTCTAGGAAGAGTCCATTCTTCCATTTAAGAATGATGGAGCCCACTGTGTTCTTGGTGTCCTTCAATGCTGCAGAAATGTTTTGCTACTCTTCCCCAGACCTGTGCCTCAACACAATCCTGTCTCGGAGCTCTACGGACAATTCTTTCGACCTCATGGCTTGGTTTTTGATCTGAGATGCACTGTCAACTGTAGGACCTTGTATAGACAGGTTTGCCTTTCCAAATCCTGTCCAATCAATTTAATTTAACAAAGGTGTAATCCAATAAAGTTGCCTGATATTGGCAGGAACTGGAACACGCTGTCGTACACGTTAATCCAGATCATCCCAAACATACTCAAGGGGTGACATGTCTGGTGAATATACAGGCCATGGAAGAACTGGGACATTTCCAGCTTCCTAGAATGGTTTACAGATCCTTGCGACATGGGGCCATGCATTATATTGCTGAAACATGAGGTGATGGTGGCAGATGAATGGCATGACAATGGGCCACATAATCTCGTCGTGGTATCTCTGTGCATTCAAATTGCCATCATTACAATTATATTTTGTTCATTGTCCGTAGCTTATGCCTGCCCATACCATACTTCAGGGATTCATGTGGCAGCTCCCTTATGATTTATGAGAATTTTCATAGGTCAAATGGACAGTCACTTACTAGACGTCCGCGGGTGCTATTAAAATAGGCCAGAGACTCAGCTCACCCCCCCCAAGGCCTGATCTTCCAGAAAGTCAAAAATAAAGTCTCCAGGACACTAGGTTTATAAAAAAATTTACCAGAAAATTCCACCAGATGGTGACTGACTGTATAATGCAAATGGACATTTCATAACCAAATGGACATGGCTGCAAATGGAACAGACTTCAAAGACAAAACTCGATGAGCACAGAGGTGGCCAAATGTACTTTTAGCCCAGAAACAAGATGGCATCGAGGCCACTACTTTCTTTGAATTAATTCACATTTTGTGGGATTAAAGGTCAAAAATGGTAATCAGTGCTATTTTCACCGCTTCACATAAAAGTGCATGAACCTAGAGTGTAAGGAAAAATAAAACTAGACATTTGTCTATCGTAGTTTACGAGAAATCGTACAACGTCCATTTCATGATGCTAAAACAAATGTGTTTTTTTGTTGTTGTTATAGATCCAATTGAGGCGTGTTAAGGCAATTAAGGCGGGTTTCCGAGCGTGATTTTTGTGATTTTCTGTACTCACACACCCACACAGCCAAAATGGAGTGACACAGTGTGGGGCTTACAGACACACAGAGCCTGCAATAGTTACCTGCGTTCGAACCATCAAAGAACCGCTAGACAGTCACTTACTAGACGTCCGCGGGTGCTATTAAAATAGGCCAGAGACTCAGCTCACCCCCCCCAAGGCCGGCAGGGTAGCCTGGTGGTTAGAGCGTTGGACTGGTAACCGGAAGGTTGCGAGTTCAAACCCCCGAGCTGACAAGGTACAAATCTGTCGTTCTGCCCCTGAACAGGCAGTTAACCCACTGTTCCCAGGCCGTCATTGAAAATAAGAATTTGTTCTTAACTGACTTGCCTGGTTAAATAAAGGTAAAATAAAAAAAATAAAATAGACCTAGAGCTCTGAAACTTTATAAACCTGTTCTAGAGCTCAAGTCGGTAGTGCATGGTAAATTATGTGGCTCTAGAAGGTTCTCAGGCCGCGAAACATTCTCGTCCATTTACAATATCTTCAATTCAATTAATGTTGTGAAAATGACGACATTTGGAAAAATCCCAGAATCACAAGACTAGGTGCATTGAAAACGCCTCGGCCCATAGAGACGGACCCTACACGTTTCTGTCTGATAACTATTTCAGGGACCCCGTAGCAACGTCTGGAAAAAGTCAATTTTCAGCATTAATTAAGGTTGCTGCTTGGGGTCCGAATGACCTATTGACCCGAAACTCGGTATTCGGGGTCGCCTCATCTAGGCCTACACATAATGTCAGAACTGGACCTGCAGCTCGAATGTAACAATGTTTTTCATGTTTTTTTATGGTTTTAATAGAAGATGCTATGAATTGTGGGCCGGCTCTGAAATATGTGATAGGCTTCTAAACGAGTTAGACAAAGTGGGTTTGGTGTCAGTATGTATCAGTTTGGTGTCAGTACGATATATTATTGACTGATGGCTGACTAGATGGCAGTATAATGTATGGGCATTTTCCATTTCTAATATATTTAAAGAGGAATTTACCATCACCAAATGGACAGGCTGAAATCAACACCAACACCACTGCAGTTGGATAGTGTCCATTGCCAATGTATATCCATAAGGACTTACTGTTACGAAATGGACATGCTGAATCAACAACAACAACAAATTTTGACTTCCTATGATCAAACATTACAAATAAACCTTCTAGGTTGATTCAGGGCTTAACTTCATATGGCTGCAGGGGCAGTATTGAGTAGCTTGGACGAAAAGGTGCCCATTGTAATTGGCCAGCTCCTCATTTTCAGTTGCTAAAATATGCATATTATTATTAGTATTGGATAGAAAACACTCTAAAGTCTCCAAAACTGTCAAAATATTGTCTGTGAGTATAACAGAACTCATAATGCAGGCGAATCCCTGAGGAAAATCAAAACAGGAAGTGGCAACGATTTTGAAAGCTCCATGTTCCATAGCCTCCCTTTGCTGGATTTAAAGGGATATCAACCAGATTCCCTTTCCTATCGCTTTCTCAAGGTGTCATCAGTCTTCAGACATAGTTTCAGGCTTTTCTTTTGAAAAATGAGCCAGAACGATAACATCGCGTCAAGTGGTCACATTAGTTTTGCTCGCGCAACAGAGTTAGGATAGGTATTGTTTTTCCCTCTCCTACTGTGAAAGACATTTGCGGTTGATATATTATCGATTATATATTTTAAAAACAAACTTAGGATTGATTATAAAATACGTTTGACATGTTTCTGTGGACATTATGGAAACTATTTGGAATTTTTGTCTGCGTTATCGTGACTGCTCTTTCCTGTGGATTTCTGAACATAACGCGACAAACAAACGGAGGTATTTCGGATATAAAAATAATCTTTATGGAACAAAAGGAACATTTGTTGTGTAACTGGGAGTCTCGTGAGTGAAAACATCCGAAGATCATCAAAGGTAAACGATTAATTTGATTGCTTTTCTGATTTTCGTGACCAAGCTTCCTGATGCTAAGTGTACTTAATGTTTTGTTGTGCGATCGATAAATTTACACAAACGCTTGGATTGTTTTCACTGTAAAGCATAATTGAAAAATCTGACACGACAGGTGGATTACCAAAAGGCTAAACTTGTGATTTCATGAATATAAATATTTGTAGTAATATTTATTGAATGTAGCGCTATGCTATTCAGCGGTTGTTGATGACACTTATCCCGTTAGTGGGATTGCAGCCATAACAAGTTAACATAGTGATATATATAATTTGGTTAGTATATAGGCCATCTTGACATTATATATATGCCATCTGCACATGGTTCACTGACTTTTGGGTTCGGATACCGACTTCCCATGATCATATATGGCAAATGGAGAAAACATAGGCCTTATGGACTAAATAAGACAAATCTATGTCTAAATATGTATAATCAACAAAAATATCCTTCGGGATTTCACCCTTGAGACCTGACTTTCTGACCATTTCCCATATAGAATCCTACAGTGGAGCACGCTCACCCCCTTTGGGATTTTTGTTTTATTACACCGGCATTTGACATGTTCCACTTGCAATATGTTTTTGACCAACAGCCGCCCAATTGAGTGGTATTTGCAATTGTGTATATGGTTCACCCAATGCCAATAAGTAGCCATTCATTTTTGTCCATTTCATGGGGGTCTTCCCTACATAAATTGCAGCTCTGCAATGATTATGTTGTTTAATCAGCTTCTCGATATGCCATATCTGTTAGGTGAATGGATTATCTTGACAAAGGAGAAATGCTCACTAACATTGATGTAAACAAGTTTGTGCACAAAATTTTAGCAAAATAAGCTTTTTGTGCATATGGAACATTTCTAGGATCTTTTATTCCAGCTCATGAAACCTGGGACCAGCTTTTTTTCATTTTTGTGCATAATACTTACCAAAACTACTGACCACAACTACTGGCCACAACTACTGACCACAACTACTGACCACAACCACAACACTACTGACCACAACTACTGACAATTACTGACCAACTAGTGAACCACACAACTATGTACCAGAACGACTGACCACAGCTAATGAAATACACAACTACTTAACAAAACTACTGACCAAAACTAATGACCACTACTGACCACACCTACAGACCAAAACTACTGTACACAACCACTAAACACAAAACTACTGGACCACACAACGTATGACCACAACAACACAAACACTGACCACAACTAATGATCTCAGATCGACTACACACATAATATCCTGACTACATTTTCTAACATCTGTGGCATTGGCTCACAGGTAAAATGGCAAGGGAATAAAAAAAACAAAAAGCGACCAAAAAGAAAATGGAAGTGATAAACACTTCTTTGAAAATATTTATACCAATCTATTGAACTTACAGGCAACAAATGATCAAATCATTATAGTGGGAAACAGTGTTAAGTACCTCAAAGGACCTTAAAGGAAATCACTTTACAAACTATCATCATTGTGCCCAGAGATCACAGATATTATGGACATTAGAAATAGTGAATATTTGGAGCCTAAAAAGGCTGACCTAGTGAGATATACATGGAGGAGACAATCAAGCTAGCTGTCTTGACTACTTTGTCTCTTTCTCTCTTGCATCAACAGTTAAAAAAGTATTGTAAGGAGACAGAATGAGATTGGACCATCATCTAATTGGCCTTAAAACATAACTCTTACAGAATTTCCTCTTGGACGAGGATATTGTAAATGTAATCAAAGTCTACTGGAGGAGAATTTGTTCTTAACTTTGACAAAATAATGTTGCATTTTTTCCAGTACAGTATAGGTTCAGAAAATCCTCTCATTGTTTGGGATACCTTCAAATGTACCATTCAATTCCATATTCATCAGTAAAGAAAAAGTAGTTTCTGTCGAAAAAGACAAGACTAACAAGGGAAATACAGGAGCTAACAGGTACAGGTAGACACAAATAAAAACTACAGAGATACAAAACAAGGGGAAAAAATTGAGGAACTTTTTCAACAACGATCTAATGTACAGTGGTTCTTCCTTTAAAAGTTGTGTTGTTCTGCAGTACAGCTTGCGGTGTGTCACAGAATTCTATGGCATGTTATTTAACTGTCAGCCATTGTTGCCATTAATGCTAGTTAGTGCTATTTGGAACACCTGAGGGCATCTTTGAGAAGCTACGTTTTTGAAATGACATGGAGTTGTAGGCCTAACGGTGCATGTACACTAGATAGAGGTAAATTGCCGCTTGGCGATTAGGCCGCCCATTGTGACTCGCTTGTGGGCATGCTGGCAGCATATGGCAGCATATAGCAGCACGTTCGATTGTGCATCAAGAATTCAGCATAGCAAGTTTGTATGAAAGTCTGGTTATTAAATGGGTACATACATGTAGTTCAATAGCGATATCCTCTAAAACGCTCAGGTGACAAACAAACTTTGCTGCCCTGTTTCCAATCATCCACATGGCTGGGAGAACCTATTCAAGTAAGTAAATACATTTAGAAATTTTAAAAACAACAATGTACTATTAGCTAACTAGCTACAGTGCAGGCTAAGTCAAATGAGCTGCTAAATGAGCTAGCTAGCTTCAAATACTGTATAGATAGATAGCTAAGTGAATTAAATATCACCAGCTACCTAACTTCATATTAAATAGCTTTCTTGATGTATTTCTCACGGTAAAAAACTAGCTAGCTAACAGCCATGGAGGAGGGTGAAAGGATAGCAGCCCTATTGTCAAAGTGAGAGAGTAGTCTATTCTGGATAGGGTTTGTACTTTTGTGTAGTTCCAGTCCCTAGAAGTGAGGGCGGAGATAACATAATATTCAGTGTGGTGTAATTTGACTATAATGAAGTCTATTTTTTGTGAGGTTTTCTGTCCTCAGATACAGAGAGATGTGAAAGCCTGTCTACATATGAAGAGGTCCCAATGAAGAGCAGTGGTTCTCAGTCTTGGTCCTGGGGACTCAAAGGAGTGCACATTTCTGTTTTTGCCTTAGCACTGCATAACTGATTCAAATTATCAACTCATCATCAAGCTTCAAGTGATATGTATGTATTCATTTGTGATGCTATCCTTGATATGATCCTCTTCTGTCATATGCTAAACGTGTGCCCAAGCATCTATCAATCCAATGTTATTATGAATTGTTATAAGGTATATTATACTTGAGCAATCCAATGTAAAAGTCTAATTACATTGTCTTCCATATTCCTACAGAAACCTTGTAACTGGAGATTCCTTCAAAATGATTGCATACAGTTAACGTGTAGGGCACTGCAAGGTTTTCATACCCAATTTCCATACCCAACTATAACATTTTCCGTCAAGATAGAACTGCCAAAGGGGGAGGAGTTGCAGTCTACTGCTGAGATAACCTGCAAAGTAATGTCATACTTTCCAGGTCCATACCCAAACAGTTCGAACTACTAATTTTGGGATATGCCTAACACCCCGGCAGTCCTACAATCTAAGCTAGATGCCCTCAATCTCACACAAATCATCAAGGAACCCACCAGGTACAACCCTAAATCTGTAAACAAGGGCACACTCATAGACGTCATCCTGACCAACTGGCCCTCCAAATAAACCTCCGCTGTCTTCAACCAGGATCTCAGCGATCACTGCCTCATTGCCTGCATCCGCTACGGATCCGCAGTCAAACGACCACCCCTCATCACTGTCAAACGCTCCCTAAAACACTTCTGTGAGCAGGCCTTTCTAATCGACCTGGCCCGGGTATCCTGGAAGGACATTGACCTCATCCCGTCAGTTGAGGATGCCTGGTCATTCTTTAAAAGTAACTTCCTCACCATTTTAGATAAGCATGCTCCGTTCAAAAAATGCAGAACTAAGAACAGATATAGCCCTTGGTTCACTCCAGACCTGACTGCCCTCGACCAGCACAAAAACATCCTGTGGCGGACTGCAATAGCATCGAATAGTCCCCGCGATATGCAACTGTTCAGGGAAGTCAGGAACCAATACACACAGTCAGTCAGGAAAGCAAAGGCCAGCTTCTTCAGGCAGAAATTTGCATCCTGTAGCTCTAACTCCAAAAAGTTCTGGGACACTGTGAAGTCCATGGAGAACAAGAGCACCTACTCCCAGCTGCCCACTGCACTGAGGCTCGGTAACACGGTCACCACCGATAAATCCACGATTATCGAAAACTTCAACAAGCATTTCTCAACGGCTGGCCATGCCTTCCTCCTGGCTACTCCAACCTCGGCCAACAGCTCCGCCCCCTCCGCAGCTACTCGCCCAAGCCTCTCCAGGTTCTCCTTTACCCAAATCCAGATAGCAGATGTTCTGAAAGAGCTGCAAAACCTGGACCCGTACAAATCAGCTGGTCTTGACAATCTGGACCCTCTATTTCTGAAACTATCCGCCGCCATTGTCTCAACCCCTATTACCAGCCTGTTCAACCTCTCTGTCATATCGTCTGAGATCCCAAAGGATTGGGAAGCTGCCGCAGTCATCCCCCTCTTCAAAGGGGGAGACACCCTGGACCCAAACTGTTACAGACCTATATCCATCCTGCCCTGCCTATCTAAGGTCTTCGAAAGCCAAGTTAACAAACAGGTCACTGACCATCTCGAATCCCACCGTACCTTCTCCGCTGTGCAATCTGGTTTCCGAGCTGGTCAGGGGTGCACCTCAGCCACGCTCAAGGTACTAAACGATATCATAACTGCCATCGATAAAAGACAGTACTGTGCAGCCGTCTTCATCGACCTTGCCAAGGCTTTCGACTCTGTCAATCACCATATTCTTATCGGCAGACTCAGTAGCCTCGGTTTTTCTGATGACTGCCTTGCCTGGTTCACCAACTACTTTGCAGACAGAGTTCAGTGTGTCAAATCGGAGGGCATGCTGTCCGGTCCTCTGGCAGTCTCTATGGGGGTGCCACAGGGTTCAATTGTCGGGCCGACTCTTTTCTCTGTATATATCAATGATGTTGCTCTTGCTGCGGGCGATTCCCTGATCCACCTCTACGCAGACGACACCATTCTGTATACTTCCGGCCCGTCCTTGGACACTGTGCTATCTAACCTCCAAACGAGCTTCAATGCCATACAACACTCCTTCCGTGGCCTCCAACTGATCTTAAACGCTAGTAAAACCAAATGCATGCTTTTCAACCGTTCACTGCATGCACCCGCACGCCCGACTAGCATCACCACCCTAGATGGTTCCGACCTAGAATATGTGGACATCTATAAGTACCTAGGTGTCTGGCTAGACTGTAAACTCTCCTTCCACACTCATATCAAACATCTCCATTCTAAAATCAAATCTAGAGTCTGCATTCTATTCCGCAACAAAGCCTCCTTCACTCACGCCGCCAAACTTACCCTAGTAAAACTGACTATCCTACCGATCCTCGACTTCGGCGATGTCATCTACAAAATGGCTTCCAATACTCTACTTAGCAAACTGGATGCAGTTTATCACAGTGACATTCGTTTTGTTACTAAAGCACCTTATACCACCCACCACTGCGACCTGTATTCTCTAGTCGGCTGGCCCTCGCTACATATTCGTCGCCAGACCCACTGGCTCCAGGTCATCTACAAGTCCATGCTAGGTAAAGCTCCGCCTTATCTCAGTTCACTGGTCACGATGGCAACACCCACCCGTAGCACGCGCTCCATCAGGTGTATCTCATTGATCACCCCTAAAGCCAACACCTCATTTGGCCGCCTTTCGTTCCAGTTCTCTGCTGCCTGTGACTGGAACGAATTGCAAAAATCACTGAAGTTGGAGATTTTTATCTCCCTCACCAACTTCAAACATCTGCTATCTGAGCAGCTAACCAATCGCTGCAGCTGTACATAGTCTATCAGTAAATAGCCCACCCAATTTTACCTACCTCTTCCCCATACTGTTTATATTTATTTACTTTTCTGTTCTTTTGCACACCAATATCTCTACCTGTACATGACCATCTGATCATTTATCACCCCAGTGTTAATCTGCAAAATTGTAATTATTTGCCTACCTCCTCATGCCTTTTGCACACATTGTATATAGACTCTCTTTTTTTTCTTTTTTTTCTACTGTGTTATTGACTTGTTAATTGTTTACTCCATGTGTAACTCTGTGTTGTTGTCTGTTCACACTGCTATGCTTTATCTTGGCCAGGTCGCAGTTGCAAATGAGGACCTGTTCTCAACTAGCCTACCTGGTTAAATAAAGGTTCAATAAAAAATATTAAAACATCGACCACAACCACACAACTTCTGACCACAACCACACAACTATTAGCCACTCGTCTACAGAATATAACTGACCACAACCACACAATATTTGACCACAATCACACAACCTCTGACCATCACCACACAATATCTGACCACGCCAATAACCAAAATGTTTCTGGATCAAATCTCCGAGCTGACAAGGAAAAATCTGTCATTCTGCCCCTGAACAAGGCAATTAACTCAGGCAGGTAGGCCGTCATTGTAATTAAGAATTTGTTCTTAACCGACATGCCTAGTTAAAAAGGTTAAATAAAAAATAAATGACTTAACAGCCAGACAATTTCTAATCACAACCACACCGCTTACCACAAATACTGACCACAAACACACAACTACTGACCACAAAACTAATGACCACTAATCTACTAAACACAACCACTGACCACATCTAGTGACCAAAACAAAACTACTGACCAAAATAACTAATTTTGACAACACAACTACTGACCACCCAACTGCTGATCACATCTACTGACCACACCCACACGACTTCTGACAACAACCACATAACTGATCACGACAACTAGTGACCACAACCACACAATTCTGACCACAATCAAATATTATGTTACCACATCTAGCAACCAGAACCACACAACTAAGGACCACAGCCACACAACTACTTACCACAAGAACACAACTTCAGACCACACATCTAATGAAAACATATTGTAGCAAGCTAAAAAGTGTGGGGTTTCCTAATTCATCAAGTTCAATAACCAAACACGCGCAAGGAGCACAACTAGAATGCAAATGGGGAATTCGTTAGGGATAATTGCACACAGGAGACAAGGGGGGGGGGGCTATAACAATCCGTTGACAGCGGGTAATCATACAGAATTCTCCTGCTTCTTATACTCTCCATAACACACATTTCCCTCTCAGTCCTCTCCCTCTTTGTGCAGCCCGCTTCCTCTTTTATCCCCAAGCACTCGATAGCTTAATGATCGACTGGGTTGCTTCGTTGGGGCAGGAAGTCCATATAAGGCTCGGGGGCTGCAAGACATCTTCCTTCAATCACCAGTCCCCTCACTTCTACCTGCCATCTGCCACAGTATCTACCTGCCACTGCAACAGACCACAACCACACAACTTCTGACCGTAACCATACACCTGCTGACCACATCTGGTGACCACAGCAACATCACTACTGACCAGCAGCACAACTTCTGACCACACAACTACTCCCCACCCAAATGCTGGTCACAACTTCTAACCACCACTACACAACGTCTGACCACAGCCACACAACTGCTTACCACAATGAGTGACCTTAGCTGCTGACCGCAACCACACAACTACTGAGCCATACAACACAAATTCTGATCACAAACACACAACTTTTGACCACAAGCACACATCTGCTTACCACTTCTAGTAACCACCACCACATAACAATTGACCACAATCACAAACATTCTGACCACAACCACCAACTACTGACCAGAATCGCACAACTTCTGACCACACTACAAGTGATAACTCATCTACTGACCACAACCACAAAACCAATGACTATAACTACACAACTTCTGACCACACTACAAGTGATAACTCATCTACTGACCACAACCACAAAACCAATGACTATAACTACACAACTTCTGACCACACTACAAGTGATAACTCATCTACTGACCACAACCACAAAACCAATGACTATAACTACACAACTTCTGACCACACTACAAGTGATAACTCATCTACTGACCACAACCACAAAACCAATGACTATAACTACACAACTTCTGATCACATCTAGTGACCACAACCACACAACTTCTGACCACAACAACACAACACAACTTCTAACCACAACCACACAAATACTGACAGCAACCACACAACTTCCAACTTCTGAGTGGCCAGAAAAAAAGCCATTGCTTAAAGAAAAAATATTGAAAAACTCATTTAGTGTTCGCCAAAATGCATGTGGGAGACTCCCCAAACACATGGAAGAAGGTACTCTGGTCAGATGAGACTAAAATGTAGCTTTTTGGCCATCAAGGACAACGCTATGTCTGGCGCAACCCCAAGACCTCTCATCACTCCGAGAACACCAACCCCACAGTGAAGCATGGTGGTGGCAGCATAATGCTGTGGGGATGTTTTTCCATCAGCAGGGACTGGGAAACTGGTCAGAATTGAAGGAATGATGGATGGTGCTAAATACAGGGAAATTCTTGAGGAAAACCTGTTTAAGTCTTCAAGAAATTTGAGACTGTGTCACGTTCTGACCTTTATTTCCTTTGTTTTGTATTCATTATTTAGTATGGTCAGGGCGTGAGTTGGGGTGGGCAGTCTATGTTTGATTTTCTATGATTTGGGGATTTCTATGTTTCGGCCTAGTATGGTTCTCAATCACAGGCAGGTGTCATTGGTTGTCTCTGATTGAGAATCATACTTAGGTAGCCTGGGTTGCACTGTTTGTTTGTGGGTGATTGTCTATGTTGATTGCTTGTTTCAGTACAGTTCTCATTAGCTTCACGGTTGTTATTTCGGTTATTGTTTTGTATAGTGTTTCAGTGTTCAGTGTTTTCTTTATTAAAATTAATGATGAACACATACCACGCTGCATTTTGGTCCTCTGATCATTCTCGCCTCTCCTCTTCAGATGAAGAGGAGGATGACCGTGACAGACTGGGACAGAGGTTCACCTTCCAGCAGGGAAATAACTAAAGTAGGGCGTGCTAAAGAAACACTTGAGTGGTTTAAGGGTAAACATTTAAATGTCTTTGAAAGGCCTAGTCAAAGCCCAGACTTCAATCCAATTGAGAATCTGTGGCTTGACTTAAAGATTGCTTTATACCAGCGGAACCCATCGAACATGAAAGAGCTGGAGCAGTTTTGTCTTGAAGAATTGGCAAAAATCCTAGTGGCTAGATTTGCCAAGCTTTATAGAGACATACCCCAAGAGACTTGCCGCTGTAATTGCTGCAAAAGGTGGCTCTACATAGTTTTGACTCATGGGGGTGAAGTTACGCATGCTCAAGATTTCAGTTTGTTGTCTTATTTCTTGTTTGTTTCACATGAAAAATATTTTTTATCTTCAAAGTGGTAGGCACGTTGTGTAAATAAAATTATACAACCTCCCCAAAAATCAATTTTAATTTCAGGATGTAGGGCAACAAAAAAGGAAAAATGCCAATGGGGGTGAATACTTTTGCAAGCCACTGTAACTACTGACCACAACTTCTGACCACAAGCATACATCTTCTTACCACAAGCACACATCTGCTTACCACATCTATTAACCACCACCACACAACCATTGACTGCATAACTAGTGACCACTCATCTACTGAACACAACTTCTGACCGTAACCACACAACTTCTGATGACAAAACTATAGACCACTCATCTACTGACCTTAACTACTTACCACAACCACATAACGTCTGACCACCACCACACAAATACTGATCACAACCACACAACTTCTGACCACATCTAGTGAACACAACAACTGATATTCCCAAGCCCACATTTCCGAGTGGATCTGATGTCACCTGAGTTCTCTTGGAAGTCATCGAAGGCAATCGAGTCATCTCTCCCGGAGCCCATACAACTGGGCAGGGCTAGATTGTCTCCTGCCGAGCGCTTATGCAGACTTAACACCCAAAGCTGTCTGTATTGTAGAGCTACGGGACATTTCTTATCTACCTGTCAATTATAGAACCTGGTTCATCAATTAGGTACTAGTACGCTGGTGGGCCGTACGGGGAGTTCCCATCTTCCATTTCCCGTACCCCTCTCCATGCTACCCTGTCGTGTGGTGACCAGTCCAAATTACCCCAGGTGCCCATAGACTCTGGGGCTTACGAGAGCTTTATGGACGTTACCCTGGTTTTGGAGCTGGGAATCCCCACCCAACCCCTCTCTATTCCCATGTGCGTCAGAGTGTTGGATGGAAGCTCTATTGGCAGAGACACCCACACTACATGTCCCATTAACTTGAGAGCTAAGGGTAATCACAGTGAATATGCAGTTCCTGCCCATCGAACCCCCTCATGCAGCCGTGGTTTTGGGATTTACCTGGCTCCAGAGGCACAATCCGCTGATCAACTGGGATACTGGTTATATCCTGGGTTGGAGCCCACTTTGCCATGCTTTGCCAAGGCTCCTGCTGTCTTCCAGGCCCTGGTAAACATGTCTCCAGGACATGTTGAACCGGTTCGTATTCGTCTATCTTGATGACATCCTCATGTTTTCCCATACTGCTCAATAACATGTCCTCAAAGTCATTCAAGTCTTCCAGCATCTCCTGGAGAATCAGCTGTTATTCAAAGCGGAAAAATGCAAATTCCATCGCTCCACCATCTCCTTCCTTGGGTGCATCATAGCTGCAGGTGATGGAGTCAACTTGGTGTCATGATAGGGGCTGCACCAAATGTTTGATGTATTACAATTATTGATGATGCTTATGTTGTATTAATAGAAGGGGAAGGATTGTATGACCCCTCCCCCACTACATTTATAGGGTCCTAGACTACAGATGAACAATATATATGTTCATTATAAGGTTTTAATATTGTTCCACAATCTTTTCTAGTCACTGCCTCTTAATAAAAGGAAATGGTCTGAGATGTGTGCATTATTGAAGTCAAAACAGGGGGTCTGTGAGAAAGGTGCCTGAAAGATGAACACAGAACCCTGCAGTGGAGTGAAAAAGATAAGAGACTAGTCAGACACACCACTATAAATCAACTTGGAGAGTGGACATTTACTGCTGAGCCTTTAGATACCACTGAAACTATGTTTGTATAGCTGTGGATGCGTAGGCTTGGTCTGATGAGTAGAAGGTAATGATGTAGGTAGTGATATTGCAGGGGGTTGACTACAAGCATGATAAAAGCAACTTGGACTTTTCCTATTTTGCAGAACTCAGGAGAGACATCAGTTGTATGTGTGAGGTTTGATCTTTGACTTCTGTCTACAGCTGTATTTTGATTCAAATTGTTATGATTTATAAGTGCACATTTTGAGATTTCCTTATTTATTAAGTAAATAAAACGGAGCAAAGAAAAACGGAACCAACACAGGCAACATACCGATGAATCCTGAAAAGGTGAGAGTGGTGGTGGATTGGCCGCAACCAACCTCCAGAGTGCAGCTGCAATGCTTCTTGGGGTTCGCCAATTTCTAACGCCGGTTCCCCCATCAGGGCTCACCTCTCCCAAGGACGTGGTCTCCAGCTTCAGACCAGGCATTCTTGAACCTCAAGCACCAATTCACTATTGCGCCATCCTAATCCATCCCGGATCTATCCCGGCAGTTTGTGGTGGAGGTTGATGCCATGGACGTCAGAGAGGGGGCTGTCCTGTCCCAGCATTTGGCCCAAGACCAAAAGCTGCATCCCTGTGCTTTCCTCTCCTATCGTCTCAACCTTGCGGAAAGGAATTGCGACGTGGGTAAACAGGAAATATTTCCGGTGAAGATGGCGTTGGAAGAGTGGAGGTACTGGTTAGAGAGGGCGGAACACCCATTCATACTATGGACAGATCACAAGAAACTGGAATATCTCCGGAACCCCGACCGGATTCCGGGGGGGGCCCCAGCTAACTGGATGTTTGTCTTGGACTCTTCCCGTTCCTGGGTTCTGGAATTGGCTCATTCCTCTCAACTGGCCTGCCATCCTGGTTCCCGTCGAACCCTGGCCTTTGTAGACAATGTTTTTGGTGGCTCACCTTCGTTCCTGACGTCTTCACGTTCGTCGTCGCCTGCACTGCTGGCCTCCTTCAACCACTTCTGATCCCTCACCGTCCCTGGTCACATATATGACTGTCTCCCCCCATCTGATGGCAACACGGTTATCCTTACCGTGGTGACTTGGTTTTCTAAAGCCACCCAATTGATTCCTTTCCCCAAGCTACCCTCAGCCAAGGAGATGGCCCAGCTCTTGGTGCAGCTCATTGAGTCTGCACGTTCATTGGGTCATCGGCCAGTCTGTCCTCCGGGTTCACCCCCAGTCTAATGGCCAGTCAGAGCGAGCCAATCAGGACCTGGAGACGACTCTTTGCGGCCTGGTCTCTGCCAAATCCCACCACCTGGAGCCAGAGTACGCCCATAATCGTTGAGTTCGATCGCAGCCACCCTGGTCAACCAGGTATGCACCCAGGTAGGTTGCCAGATGGCAGTACTGACCACAACAGATGTTTCTTAGAGGCAAAACATTACTGAACATAACGCGCCAATGTAAACTGAGATTTTTTTATATAAATATGAACTTTATCGAACAAAACATACATGTATTGTGTAACATCAAGTCCTGTGAGTGCCATCTGATGAAGATCATCAAAGGTTATTGATTTATTTAATCTCTATTTCTGCTTTTTGTGACTCCTCTCTTTGGCTAGAAAATGGCTGTGTTTTTTGTGACGAGGCGCTGACCTAACATAATCGCAAGGTATGCTTTCGCCGTAAAGCCTTTTTGAAATCAGTGGTTGAATTAACAAGAAGTGTATCTTTAAAATGGTGTATAATACTTGTATGTTTGAGGAATTTTAATTATGAGCTTTCTGTTGTTTTAATTTGTCGCCCTGCAGTTTCACTGGCTGCTGTCAAATTGGAATTTTTATTGAGTTGTAGAGGAAACAAATTGTGCTATTATGAGACTGTGCTTAGGCATAAGAGCAAGAGGGAGACACACAATGAGAGCTGTCAAACTTGGCTTACCTGTCACATTTGGCTTACCTGTCACTGATGACTGCCTGGCATCAAATCACAGGAATACTTATAATACACGTTGATAAAAGATACAAGTGTTACTCACATAATTAAAGATAGACTTCTCCTTAATGCAACCGCTGTGTCAGATTTTTTAAAAACTTGACGGAAAAAGCATAATCTGAGTACGGCTCTCAAAGCCCAATCTAGCCAAAGAAATATCTGCTATGTTGTAGTCAGCAGAAGTCAGAAATAACATTATAAATATCCACTTACCTTTGATGATCTTCATCAGAATGCACTCCCAGGAATCCCACTTGTTGTTAGCGTGTTCAGCCCAGTAATCCATCTTCATGAGGCGCGAGCACTACATCCAGACAAAAACTCGAAAAGTTCCGTTACAGGTCGTAGAAACATGTCAAATAGCTCCCATTCCCCCCTCTTTTATAGCAGAAGCCTGAAACAAGTTTCTAAAGCCGGTTGACATCTAGTGGAAGCCTTAGGAAGTGCAACTTGACCCCATAGAAACTGTGTATTCGGTCAGACAAGCTTTGATAAACTACAAACCTCAGATTTCCCACTTCCTGGTTTGATTTTTCTCGGGTTTTCGCCTGCCATATGAGTTCTGTTATACTCACAGACATCATTCAAACAGTTTTAGAAACTTCAGAGTGTTGTCCATCTAATACTAATAATATGCATACATTAGCATCTGGGACTGAGTAGGAGGCAGTTAACTCTGGGCACGCTATTCATCCAAAACTGAAAATGCTGCCCCCTATCACAAACAGGTTTTAAAACCAGTATAGCGACAGAGCTGACGTCATCCACATATTCCTATGGAAACCCTTAAATAATTAATTTTAAGCGAGCCATATTGCTGAATAGGCCTGAATAGCACTGTAACTAGCAACTAGCAAAGGATCATGATCGATGTAAAGGTTTTCATCCTGCCAACAGGGAGTCTCCTCAGATTGATCTGTGTCAGCACGTGGTCCTGTGTGACGACAAATGCAGGAGTCAGAATGGAGCCCAGACCGTTCGGACGCTATAAACGTTTTCTTGAGAAGACGATTTTCAGGATGTGTTCTAGTCTGACAAACAGTGCTTTAGCTCTGCCACTTTCACCGCAGATGCGGAAGGCCGACATAGGTAGATGTGGTGGATTGGGACGATTGAGGCCCATACAAAAAAATTATATCTCTACTTCCATTACTTTTTTAAACCAGTACCGGTTTATCTTCAGATGAGTCCCGTGATACTTGTGGAGGTCGTAGAACAAAACAGAGAACACCATCGAGAGAGTCTCCCCTTTCCATAGTGGGGGTTATATTAGTTTGTAGCCCAAAATAGACAGAAGTTAGTACATCGGAGGTACCGACTTCAGTAGAACAAAACAGAGAACATCATCGAGAGAGTCTCCCCTTTCCATAGTGGGGTCACATTCGTTTGTAGCCCAAATGGACAGAAATTGTCACATCAGCGGTACAGATTTCAGACAAGTGCCGGGGGGTTTGAGGGAGTCATGGAGCAAAATAGAGAACACCATTGTGAGTCTCTCTTTTCCATAGTGGGGTCATATGTGACCCACCAGCTGGATTCGGTCCTATGTAACAAAATTTGAAATTGTTTTTTTACATTAGAAAAATGTAGAGACTCCAAGCTGGAAAATTATATATCATACACTGCAGTTCAGGAACAATGAGAAAGTCATTCTGCTTTGAAAGTTGATAAACTTGCAACCGTGAAAGTTTTGGTACACTTACTGGAAGGTTCCTCTTTGTCTACACTTATTCTCACGTGCCTGCTCCCTCTCGCCCTCGCTGGCGCTCGAAGGCGCCAGACTGCCTACCATTACACACACCTGTCTCCATCATTATGTGCAGCTGCGCAATATTGGACTCACCTGGACTCCATTACTTTGTTGATTACCCCCTCTATATCTGTCTGCTCCTCACTTTGTTCTCGTGCTAGCATTGATGTTGTTATTTTTCCCCTGTCCAGACGCTGTTCCTGTTCTGTTTCATGTCCGTGTTTCACCTGTACTTGCTTCTCGCATCCAGCGTCAAGCCTCAAAGAATGCTGACACCACTAAAGGAAGCATCAGGAGGTTTTTGGTTTTGGTGACGTCGGGTCCGGGTGCCGTCGCCAATGGAACTAGGGGTGCCTCAGCTAGCTCGTCGGGCTTCCATGCCTTAGCTTGCTCGAGAAGTCTTCTTGCCCCGGTTGGCTCGGCAGATGCCCACCCCACATCATGCTTCAGCCGGCCCATCAGGCTCCCACCCCTTAGCGGGTTCGAATGGCTCTCATGCCTCATGCAGAACATGGGGGTCCCACACCTCAGCCGGCTCGCCGGGCTCCCACGCCTCAGCCAGGTCGCCGGGCTCCCACGCCTCAGAGGGTGTCAGGCTGCCTACCATTACGCAACTGTCTCCATCATTACGCACAAGTGGCAATTATTGGACTTACCTGGACTCCATTACTTTGTTGATTACCCACTCTATATGTGTCTGCTCCTGTTAAGATATTCTATCAAGGTTTAAGATAAATGATTAAATAATTATACTCAGAACCTTAACCATTAGGGATTAGAGGTCTTGTAGCATGAACAAGGATTAATAAAAAATGGGGGGGGGAGAGGAATACATGTGTGTGCCTAACGAAAACAAAGATGGTCCTTAACCTATATTTGAACCGACTCAGCTATAACTCTATGGCGATAATATAAGACAGCGAGAGCCCCTCCAGGTTTTCCGTATCTGGGGGGGACTGGAACTATCTGCTAAGTGGTAATAAACTGTGGTGAGACGTCAGGAGTTAATCCAGATATAGTGTGTCGTGTATGTGCGCTAGTGGGTTGGAATGGACTTTAGAAGTTGCTTTTTCCTTGTCGGAGAGAAGGAGGAGCCTTCAAGATGCTATGACGACATGTGTGGTATATAAACCAATGTACATTGTATAATGACCAGCGCTCTCGAGAATAAATGTTATTGGCTAATTTTGGGTTGACTGGTCTCTGTCCATTTTATGCAAATAATGACCTTACAAATTCTTAGAAATGGACAGAGTATGTTAACTATATAATAAGATTGGGGGGGGGGGGGGGTTGCCAGACGAGTTCAGAGTAAGAAATCAGATCTTAGCAGGATTAGAGTGAAGTGTTTTCTGGTGGTCCACTCTCAATGAGAATGTGGACTGGATCAATTATATTTATTATAATCAACAGCGCTTCATCAATTATACCAGAGATACAATAAAAGGATTGGCAGAGCAGACTGAAGCGACCAGCCTAATGGCTTGGCAGAGTAGAATAGCCTTGGATATGTTACTAGCTAAAAAGGGTGGGGGTTGAATGAGGTTCGGAGCAGAATGTTGTAATTTCATCCCCAATAACACAGCTTCAGATGGATCAGTGACCAGGGCCCTGGCAGATAACTCTGGGGTAGATAATGCTCTAACAAATTGGTTTGATAGTGTGTCTGGGAAATGAAAAAATGTCATGATCACTGTGTTTTGCACAACCTTCACCTGTGTGACTGTGTTAGTTTTGTGAGGATGTTGTGAGAGAGGTTCTCATTTCTAGGACTCTGGAGAAATCGATGACGGAATAGATGGTGAGATACGGACAGATTCCGAGCTCTGACTAGTGGGATGAAGAATACAGACTTCCAGGCCTAGGAGAAGGCTCTGTGTCTTTCAAATATGAGGAGCCAATGTTGGATGAGACTTTTTTCAATGTTTTATTAACTTCTTGCGACTCCAAACCCGTATCCGGGAGTGTAATCATACCCTCAAGCTCATTACCATAACGCAACGTTTCCTATTCATGAAAATCGCAAATGTAATGAAATAAATATATTGAAACACAAGCTTAGCCTTTTGTTAACAACACTGTCATCTCAGATTTTCAAAATATGCTTTTCAACCAAAGCTACACAAGCATTTGTGTAAGAATATTGATAGCCTAGCATAGCATTAAGCCTAGCATTCAGCAGGCAACATTTTCACAAAAACAAGAAAAGCATTCAAATAAAATAATTTACCTTTGAAGAACTTCGGATGTTTTCAATGACGAGACTCTCAGTCAGATAGCAAATGTTCATTTTTTCCAAAAATATTATTTGTGTAAGAGAAATAGCTCCGTTTGGCTAAGAAAAAAAAATGAAAATGCAGTCACTACAACGCCAAACCTTTTTCCAAATTAGCTCCATAATATCGACAGACACATGGCAAACGTTGTTTAGAATTAATCCTCAAGGTGTTTTTCACAATTCTATTAGATGAAAAATCATTCGTGGCAGATGGTTTCTCATCAGAGGCAAACGGAAAAATACTGCAGCTGGAGATTAGGCAATAATTGCGACGGAGGACACCAAACGACCACCTGGTAGATGTAGTCTCTTATGGTCAATCTTCCAATGATATGCCTACAAATACGTCACAATGCTGCAGACACCTTGGGGAAAACGTGGAAAATGTAAGCTGACTCCTAGCTCCTCCACAGCCATATAAGGAGTCATTGCCATGAGGCGGTTTCAAAAAATGCAGCACTTCCTGATTGGATTTTTATCTGGGTTTTTTCTGTAACATTAGTTCTGTGGCACTCACAGACAATATCTTTGCAGTTTTGGAAACGTCAGAGTGTTTTCTTTCCAAAGCTGTCAATTATATGCATAGTCGAGCATCTTTTTGTGACAAAATATCTTGTTTAAAACGGGAACGTTTTTCATCCAAAAATTAAAATAGCGCCCCCTAGTTATAAAAAGTTAAAGGCTGTTCATTTCATGAAGATTATGATGAAGATCCTAAACCGGAAGAGTTATAATTGGATATAGGCGTAGAACTGTCATTGATGAGGAATTGAATGTAAATACATGTATTGTTTTGGTATATTCTTGTATAAAAATTCATGTTACCATATAGTGTTTGATATGTCAGTATGAATTATTTAGTCATTAAGGGTGGATTGTTAAGATATTTTATCAAGGTTTAAGATAAATGGTTAAATAATTCTACTCAGAAACTTCACCATTAGGGATTAGAGGTTATGTAGCATGAACAAGGAGTAATTAAAAATAATAAAAACAGCTCCAACTAGGTTGGAGGGGAGAAGAGAGGAATACATGTGTGTGCCTAACGAAAACAAAGAGGGTCCTTAACCTATGTTTGAACCGACTCAGCTATAACTCTGTGGCGATAAAATAAGACAGCGAGAGCCTCTCCAGGTTTTCCGTATCTGGGGGGGACTGGAACTATCTGCTAAGTGGTAATAAACTGTGGTGAGACGTCAGGAGTTAATCCAGATTTAGTGTGTCGTGTACGTGCGCTAGTGGGTTGGAATGGACTTTAGAAGTAGATTTTTCCTTGTCGGAGAGAAGGAGGAGCCTTCAAGACGCTATGATGAAATGTGTGGTATATAAACCAATGTACATTGTATTATGACCAGCGCTCTCGAGAATAAATGCTATTGGCTAATTTCAGTTGACTGGTCTCTGTCCATTTCATGCAAATAATGATCTTACAAATTCTTAGAAACGGACAGAGAATGTTAAATTGAATTGGTTAATGAACCCATAAAAACTAAATTAATCTAACAGCTCCTCACTTTGTTTCCTGTGTCAGCATTGATGTCGTTATTTTTCCCATGTCCATATGCTGTTCCTGTTCTGTTTCATGCCCGTGTTTAATTCAATGTTCCCTCCCTGTACCTGCTTCCTCTCTCCAGTGTCGATTCTTATACATTTAGCATCGGTCACACCCTCCTAAGCCTTTGCCCCACCCATCTATTCCAGGATTCACAGTGTAGTTAACAAGCAAATATTTCAAGACTAAAAGTGGTGAAAGTAGTAGCAAAGTAAGTAGTAGTAAAAAATGAACACTCTGGTCCTTGGCCTTTATCCTAATTCTTCACATTATCCACTCCAGTAAACACACATTGTATCAAATAACATGTACAGTGAGGAGAACAAGTATTTGATACACTGCCG